>NC_140590.1:1245117334-1245412455 GCF_964204655.1 Triturus cristatus | reverse complement strand
ATCTGTTTGCATCTGCACAGGACATAATGCTCCCAGTGTTCTGCTTGGAGACATGGAGTCCCCAGGCTTGGACAGTGGATGCTCTGTCAATTATCTTGCCCAATGGCAATCTATATAGCTTTCCCTGATTCTCCTCCTCATGAGGGTGCTTCAGAAGATACAGGAGAAGAGGACATCAGTGATTCTGGGGGCAAGATTCTAGCCTCAGGTTTTCGCCCTTAATGTCTTTGTTTAAAGCGAAATATCTCCACTTAGATCTGCAGCCTTCACCTCTACAGTTTCCTATCCTGTCGATAACTCTGGTTCAACATTTCAAGTTCACAGCCTGGAGCTTGAAGGAGTAGGTTTGCAGCTGTTAGGATGCTCAGACCAAGTGGCCAAAGAGATTCAAATATCAGGAAGTCCTTCAACCATAGTTTCCTATAGAAAATACTGGAAATCTTTTCAGTCTTAATGTAACTCTATAAGTACCGATCCCTTAGCAGTGAGTTCCTTTCAGACCCTTGAATTGCTGAGAGAAGGTTTCATTAAATGCTTAGCGCTCTCCACTCTCTCCTCACAATGGTGAGGAATCAAGGACCCTTACAGGGTCGGACTGACCTATAGGGTAATCAGGCAGTGACCGATGGGCCTGTATGACAGGTCAGTCTGTGAGTTGTTTTTTGGCTGCTTGTGGACCTGTTGTATGGTCTGCAGGGCCAGTTTTTACGGTTGATTTCCTTGATCTTAAAACAAAATTTGCCTGCAGCAGGCTCAAATACATGCAGTCTTCTCAACCTTGCAAAACTGTTATAAAGTGTTTCTGTACATGTTCAAAACTGCCCCAATTTTCTACACGGGCTACTTTTTAGGTCTCGCTTAGGCAGCACATGCGCTGTATCTTCGAGACATGCTGTATCTAGACAATGGGCTTTAAGCACCGCCCATCTTTCTAATTGACTCCTTTTACTGTCCTATGTAAATGGCTGCTTTTCATTGGTTAATACGGTGAGTAGTCCCTCCTTTTTTACTTTTGTAACCTCCCATGAGGACTTCCCATGTTACATGTGATCTTAATCGTCATGGTATTTATTAACTTCTGACCACTCTTTTCTTCTTTTATTTGCTTGTTTAGGCTCAGCATCTTGCTCGCGTCCATAGTTGCTCTTTCTCCTTGTTATTCTGTATCGCTGGTCTTCACATTTGTTAACGCTCGCTCCCCCTCTTTGGCAGCAGCTGCTTCCTCCTCCCTCCTGCTTGTTTTATATTAAAACAAAGTACTTCCAGAATGGCACGCCACAACGGTTCGCTTTTATCTTTAAATATGGCAGCAGCGCCTTAAAAAAAAATATTTACTACAGCACTTCTGTGGGTGCGTACATGGCCACACGACTTTTATCAGCATGGCGCAGTGTTGGTAAAATAATGCATTTCGCTGCTTCTCCAACAGCCCTGTAAATCTTTCTTTTAATCTAAACATGTCCGTTGTGATGCGCTCTTTCTGTTTGCAGGTACGCGTTGGTTGTGAAGAAAGCACCTCAAGCTCCAAGTTGTTTCTTAGCTCTTCCGTGTGAGCAGGCAGAGCACAGCCTATGATCAGGGGGCTCTGCCTCCCACCCGTCACTGCCCATTAGTTACAATGCTTCTGCGCCCATTGCCTTCACTTTGTTTAATTTAAACATGTCCGCTGTGATGCGCTTCTTCTGTTTACTGGTATGTACTTTGTGGTTTGTAGCAGGGATTAGTGCAATGGACTCTTGCAAACTGGTTGGAGTCACTGCACACCAGACCACAAACTCTTTAATTAATCGCCAGACCTGGGCTGCATAGGAAGCGCCTCCGGCTCCAAGCTGTTTCTTAGCTCTTCCGTGTGAGCAGGCACAGAGCACAGTGCTTGTGTACGTCTGCTCACGCAATCCTGTACGCATGATAATAACACCTAAAAGAACTATAATACAATGCTATGCTGTGTCGTTTTACACTGTTTAACAATTGGGTAGGGGATGTAGCATTACGGCTAGAGCGGTCGACCTCGAAGCTGGGGAACCTGGGTTCGAGTCTTGTCAACGACGCTCAACATCCTGTGATTCTGGGCAAATTACTTAATCTCTCCGTGTCTTACAAAAATGAATGTGTTCATCCATAACTAAACTGGTGCTCATGTAAAGTGCACTGACACCCGATGTCTCGGGTCTAGTTTGCGTTATATATAGTACTCTAAAATAAAAAACAAATATGGTGGTGACTGACTGTTCTTTGACATTGAGTCCTTTGTTAGTGTTCCTGACCCTCAGCCTACATACGCGCAGTACTAACATCAGGAAATTCATTCGTCTACCATGGTGGTGAACTTGAACGCTTGAATAAATATCTATGCTCTACGCCTACATTTTATGCATATGCACGGTGAGGCTAATATTTTGTAACATCTTGTTTCTTGCCAAACTCTGGCAGAGTAATGTATGACAATGCTCGACACTCACGATGTAATATTATGTCTATGGTAGCAATCACAGATTGATGAGACAGCGATTTAGACTTTTAAACCTTGACACCACGGTTATCAAGGGCGTACCCGCACAGCAATAACGTGCATAAATACACAGCACTTCATTATTTTACCTTTCATCACAGTGGTCGGCTGCATAGGATTTAGACATCTGAATATTTTCCTCATTTAAACACAACTGCTTACAGACCATAGCTGTTTATGTGGTTGTTTTAGCACTCTTTAAGTAGTGTTTACTGCACGTGTCACAATTTTGATCTATCTCTGTGAGCACTGGTATGACATTCTGCCTGTTCAATTAACATTCACCAGGATACTCCCTTTGCTCATTTAACATCCGGTGCCTGTGTTTTCAAAATATTTTCTAATAACCTTCGTAAACACCTAATGCACGATCCTGGTAATGTTAAGGACACTGAATTAACCATTCATTCTTTAGGACCAACTTGAAGCTGCGTTCTCGCTTGACCTTTTTATTACCCTACAGAGTTCTATATAACCCTGTGTGCTTTTGTTCGGATCCTGGGCAAGTGGACCCTTATCCCGGGGAGCTTTGTGCCTGGACTTAGTTGCTGTGTTTGTCGTCGCTGTTCGCCGGACCCGCTTCGCGGGTCCCGCTTCACGGGAAGGATCGGCGGAGTGCCTGTGGTTTCTGCGGCGGCTGGGGAGGTCTGTGGCAGTGCAGCAGGGCTGCGAGCGTTACTGCAGGGACTCCATCTCCCAGGAGTCCCTGCCTGGCCAATAGCTGACACCTGGCCCGCTCTCCCTGCAAGCCACGCCCCCAGCGTATACGTACTTAATCACGCTCACGTCCGCGAACGCGGGTCGCGCGCGGGTCGAAGCTCGGAGCGAAGCCCGGGCAAAGGGCGGGCAGTCTGTGGCAGTCCAGGGCTGTCCAGGGCCGGGTCGGGCCACCCCCTTGACAACAACACTTGTATCCTCAGTCATATAGGGGTCTATTATTATTATTATTAATATCTGGTTACCACTATAGCCTGTGTTAATGTCCACCCGTTCAGGGAAGAGCCTCAGGAGAGGAGGAGAGGGTGGCTCCAGCTGTATTATAGGCACTATGGATCAGTTTATTACACGGGTAGCTAAAAAAAAAAAAAAACGGGTAGCTGCTGTCATAGAAAAGGAGATTGTAATGACAGAGCGGCGTCTCTCCCAAGAACTTCCTCCGTCGAAACGGTCCTCATTGGGTTCCCTGGCGTTTGTTACCTCGCCTGTATGTAGTTCAGATCCCCTCTCAATTACACCCCCTCCACTGGAGCATTTACGGGTTGCATCTCTGAGGGCCAGTATAGATAGGTTGGAGAGCTTGGCAGCCATATCTATTCCCCCTCCTGTTGATAGTAGTAGTTTTGACCCATGCTCCAGTGAATTCCCCGTCCTTACAACCCGCTCTATCATTCCCTACTATCCAAGTTAATATCCCTCAGCCACCTGTCTTACCACTGACGGTATCTAAAAATTTAACTTATACTAAAAGGAAAAGGATTGTTAGCCCACGTAAAGGCAGCTTCCCAAAACTTTATAAGAGACCAAGGAAGCATGGTGCCAGGGGAATAGGAACTAAAGCGGGTGAGCGGTTGGGCACGAAACACCCTGGGATGGAAAAGGGGGGTGATCACTCAGGTCACATGATTGAGGAAGCATGTGTAGATCCAACATCAGACTGTCATTTAGCTCCACCTAATGACTCTGTAACAAATACACAATTTGAAGATCTGATGATAACATTATTGTCCCCGATTGTGGAGAGAGTAAAAGGGTTGGGAGAGAGGTTGGACAGATTCGAACAGGCAACCTTGGATAATTTTTTCTCTCTAAAAACCCTTATCAAACTGCACTCTAAAATCAGGGAGGATGGACAGGGAGGGGATAGTGGCACCCGGATGTTCCCTGCATCCACACAGGCCACACCTACCGCCTCTATCACAGCAAACACTGTAAATATGTTGGCTGTGGCTAATGCACCTGCTGCACAGGTTGCGGATACCTTAGGCAGTACTAGTCAATTAGGCCTAGCACAACCGAGTGTACCTAAGCCTCTTAAAGTCCCGGTAAAGAAGCCTACTCGGGCTGAGCTGCCGGGTAGGAAGGGACCTCTTAAATATAAGGGAACCTCGAATGGGATTGCAAATGGCAATGGTCCCGATCAAGCCCACTCAACCAGATTTTGTAATAACCTCCCCAGAGAAACCCAGCCAGAAGAATCTTCCCCCAAAGCGGCTCCAACTTTTCCACCGGTGAATTTGCCCCCCCGAGTGCCACCCGTATGTCGCCATACTTACTAACGTACCCACTTGAAGGATGATCATTATGAATCCCACCAGGCTTTGAAAAATAAAACCATGCACTGGTTAAAGACCAATAGACCTCTTCCTAGGGATCTAGATGGGTTGATCCTAGGTGTGAGAAGGGTAGGGTGGGTAGGTTATGGTCGTAAGTACCTAGAAGGAGATTGTGTGCTGGTAAACTTCAAAGACAATAGGGTTGCTCAAACTATTTGCAATCACAAGTATGTAATTGGGGGGCAAGCATTGGTGTAGTAGATTTAACCTATTTTTACCCTAGAACTGCAGCAAATTATAATGGTTTATATTTTGGCGGGGGTTGGAGCAATAACCCTATTTATCCCGAGAATCCTGTCATCCCTCAATTATTCCAACCGGCAGCCTGGCCCGGGTCTTATGGGGGGCCGTCGGGATATTGAACCGATACTTGCCATAGGGTGGCCATCAGGGTTTTAAGCCCAGGTGATGTTCCTGTGCTAAACGAGTTGGGTGAAAGCAATGCCATTCTTCCCTCTCAGTTAGACGAAGCCACTAACCCACTACAGGATATTAACCCGCTTGCAGGAAGACTAAGTGGGGGCAGTAGATTATGTTTTATAGACCTGACGGAGGGGGCACTAAACACCGAGCCCCGCAGGGAGCCGGTTGTGGCGGATCCAGACTTTAAGATTTTTAGCTGGAACGTTGCGGGTATCTCGAGGAAGCTGGGACTATCAGACTGGACCGCCCTTGTGGAGGGTTACTCAATTTGCATTTTTCAAGAAACATGGTGCAGGGAGCCCTGCCAGAAGGTAGGATATTCCACATATTTTGTTCCCGCTGTCCCCCCTGTTTTAGGGAAGGGACGCCCTTCGGGTGGTCTCCTCATATGGGTTGATGTCGCTCTCGATTGTCAGGTGGTTCAGCACCCCACCAACTCTCCCGATCTCCTCAATATTACTATAAAGGGTGCACGGGGTGGCATCCTCCTGGACATCTTTAACATCTACGCCAGAGGCACGAAGGGTGGCATGCAATCGGCCACAATATCCCTATTAGAAGGTCTGCTCAGGCAGAGCCCCAATAAATCTCGTATCTTGGTGGCAGGAGACCTGAATTATACGTTCGAGCCTTTGGCTTGGACGATACATTGGGAAGTGGTGAGGAGGACTCCAGGAGGGGGATTCCTCCCCTAGCGCTGCCTCCTATCAAGAGGTGGACCCAAGTGGCGGTACAGATTAATTCCCTCAACATGGAATTTGATCTTAGGGCTGTTAATGGGAGGTCAAAGTCTGACTCAGTGGGAGCTCATACTTATAATAGGCCGAATCATACGTCTAGAATAGATTATATTCTTCTTGACGTAAGTCTATGGAGCATCCTGAAGGATATGGAGATCATACCGACAACTGAGAGTGATCATAATCTCCTCTCACTCGCCCTCTTTTCCCAGTGGTTAACTGATAAGGGGGGATTACCATCTTATTTAGCTCCAAACCCCCACAAAGTTTTCCCATCCAATTGTGGTAGACGGCTGAAGTGGGCTGAGATTTTTCATGTCTGAGGAGAAAGTGGCAGATATAGGGGCACTCCTGGCTGCAGCACAGTACAAATTGGAGTCGCTGACCCGATCGCCAGAGGAGGTCACGCTGACCTTCTGCGACTTAACTAGGGCGCTGAGCAACCTGTTTATTCTCCCTAGCATGGCTCCTCGTGCTAACAACAGGAAGTTGCTGCCCAAAACGCAGGGTTGGTTTACAAAAAAATGCAGAGTCAAGAAAAAAGCGCTGGTAGGGGCTGTCAAATCTAAATCCCAGGTTGCAATTAGGCTCGCTAGGAAAGATTACTCCCAGACCTTAAAGGTAGCAAAAAGAGAGGGGGAGGAGAAGTTCTGGGCGGACCTCTTGACTGCAAGCTTGGACAGGAATGCTAGGGGATTTTGGAGTTTGGTAAGAACCAGGGATAGGCCTGTTGGCACATTGCTGACATGTAATATCACAGCTCAGAATTGGTTTAGCCACTTCTTGTCCCTTTCTACCCCTGCCGAGGGGGTCCTTAATGACTCCTTTGCTCTGGTGGTCGAGGCAAGGGACACTGAGGCCGATGCCTTTACTGACAGAGAAGGGGAGGTCGTAATCAAGTCCCTGGTCCCCCTAAAAGCTGCTGGGCCTGACGGGATAACCGGTGACTTGTTACATGCCAATCCCAAGCAATGGGGGAAGTTGGTTTCCACTCTATTGAATGCTATTATGGGGGGAGCATCTGTACCTGAATCCCGGAAAGGGGCGGAGGTTGTCCCGATATTCAAGAAGGGATGTCGGGACAACCCCGCCAACTATAGGCCCATAAGCCTTATCGATTCATCCCAAAAGGTGGCAGGGAAGGTGATTCTGGGGAGGATCCTCCAATGGGTGGATGATAACAAGATCCTGTCAGATTTCCAGGCTGGTTTTCGCTCTGGAACCGGGACCATCGAGCAAGCCTTCAGACTGGCGCTCCTGCATTGGAAGGTGGTGGTGCTGGGCAAGGGCAGTCTTTATCTGGCCTTTATCGACCTCAAGACTGCCTTTGACCTGGTACCTAGGGAGGAACTGTGGAGGGTCTTGAAGGGTTTGGGGGTGCCTTCTTATATCCTATCACTCCTGATAAAACTACACACAGGCAATTATGCGCAGGTGCGGTGGGGTAAGAATGGGGAGAAAACTGACAGAATGCCAGTGAGTAGGGGCGTCCGCCAGGGATGTGTGTTAGCTCCCACCCTATTCTCTCTCTATGTGAATGGTGTGGTTGAGTATCTGCTACAAGAACCTGCTGATGCACCCTCCCTGGCGGGCACTCGGATCCCCACACTGCTCTATGCAGATGATACTCTCCTCATTGCAAAGACCCCCCAGGGCCTCCAAAAACTTCTTAACCGCTTCCAGGAGTTCTGTTCCCTTAGGGGATTGGTGATCAATGTTGACAAGACCAAATATTTGATCATGAATCCTCCTAGGAAACTGGGGCACCTCCCGGTCTTGAACTCTGTTTACCTGGAGAGGGTATCAGAGTTTGACTACCTGGGAATCCGCCTTAGCGACTCTATGAGTTGGACTCCGCACATTCACAAGATGCTCCTTAACCACAAAAGGGTGGGTGGTGTGTTGCTTAGGGAACATCGTTCTTCCACAAAACAATTTATTGCCCCAGCTGTGAAGATTTATAAAGCTAGAGGGGTTAGTGCTGCCTTGTATGGGGCGGAGTTGTGGGGGTACAAGCAATCTTGATGTACTTGCAAAATCAGAGAGCAAATTCTTGAAAGATCTGATGGCTCTCCCTTTGAGCACACCCACAGTTCCAGTGTTGCTGGATCTAGGCTGCAGATCAATTGCGGACCAAGCTCGACTTTGTCCCCTGCTCCTGTGGGCCCGCTTGTGGAGGGTGCCCGAATTAGCCTCCTATGCGGAGGGACTGTCCGAGGTGATGTCAATGGGGGGCTGGCATAGGATTAAATGATTGAGGGACGTTAAACATCTTCTGGGGGAGTTGGGCTTAGGTGAAGCTTGGGTTACTCGATCTGCCCCTCCTAAAGCCACTTTAAAGAAATTGTATTGGGATTGGGTTTCGTCCAAACTCACTGTCGATCCACGCCTATGTAAGTCAACTGTAGCCTTTTTGAGGATTAAAGACGTGGTAGCTTACGAACCCTATCTCGACATGATTTCCATTTCATTTGATAGGGCTTTATATTTTAAATTTAGAGTAGGGATTCTACCTGTAGGTGACCTGATATCCCGGTGGAAATTGTCCCCCCAGCCCTCCCCCTTTTGTGCCCTCTGTTCCACGCGGGTTGAGACGGTGGCACATATTCTTTTTGAATGCCCTGACTTTTGCTTTCCCAGGAGGCGCTGGCTCAAACCACTTTGTAGACAGTTGGGAACTCGCTATCACACTGTGGCCCTACGCATTTTATTGTCTGACACATCCACTTTGGTGGTTTGTGGTGTGTCTAAATTTTTAAAGTGGACTTGGTTGATTCGTGCAAAAAGGCTTTCCGTATCAATTTAATCCTGATTTTAACTGTATTAATTGTATTTATTAAGTTATTGTTTTTTACTTTCTTTTTTTCTGGGAGAGTGTTTTATTTGGTGTTTTCCTTAAACTGTTGAAATGCTTTTAAGATATTTTATGTATCGAAATAAAGCCTATCAATCAATGAATATATCCCGATAAAGAGCTTTCTATGAAAGCATGGCTGTGTAAAGCGGCAAGCATACCTTGACACTTCTCATAAAGCACTCGTGCACACAAACGCATCACGTGCCACACAAAAGGAATGGTAATATGTGGGGCAACTTGAAGTAATTTTGCAAGTTGTATAGGGATAAGCATGGTGTATGTGGTTTCACGTTATACTCAATAAGTTGCGTTATAAAGCTTCCCTTATTAACCATGCGGAATACAAGCTCAATGTGTTGTAAAGCATTAAAATGGCTGGCGTTAATTTACATTTGTTTCTGTTTCCAATCAGCTTCACCTTCGCCGGTTACTTACTCTCCCATGCCATCCCTAAATTATCACTCCACTTCAGACAAAAATAAAAAACATTGTAATTTACAACACCATTGGCTGAAACTTTCACAAATGTGAAACAGATTGCATTGCAAATGCTTGTTTAGCTATTGAATTCCCTAATGAGTGCCACTTTTATTTTGGTGCCCGGGCCTGTTTTTTGTTTACCTTCGACCCTGGGCCCTCAGGTGGATATTCCGCTCTTGTGGTTAGACTCTTGAAAAGTTTTAGGCTAAAGACACCAGCAGTTCTGAATCAGTCTCCAACTTGGGATCTTTTGATAGTCTTAAAGGAATTACAACAACAGCCATTGAGCTGTTACAAAAAGATGACCTAGCATGGCTTTCTTCAAAGACAGTGTTTCTAATTGCCATCACTTCAGCAACAAGATTAGTCAAATTGTGGCCTTTAGTTATTTCTTCTCCATATTTAAAGATTCCCCTTGATAAGGTTATTCTTAAATTAAATCCTAAATTTATTCTCAAAGTAATTTCTCTTTTTTATTCACCTCTATATATTGTTTTACCAGTTTGCACTGTGAGGACAGTTCTCAAATTCTCTCTTTTCTTGATGTCACACGAGCCTTGTCCACCTACCTAGGGCGTACTAAGGGTTTTCAGGTTGCCAGATTCCTTGTTAATTTCTCATGTTACAACAAATAAGGAGAGAACGTTGCGTAACTCCTTAAGGGATGCCTTCCCACCCACTAGTGACATGGGTGAACTCAGTTCAATGCACCAGCAATGAATGTGAAAGGCAAGTTTTTGTAGCCCCGCAAAACAATATTCAATGTGTAATTGACATAGAAGGATTGCTTTTGGGTTACTAACTATCCCATAATTGCATCAGGGCCGCGGTGGAAACAGCAACAACCCATATTTCATTATTCACAGTATCACACACACTGTACTAAGAAGAATGAACACTTTCACGTTACAAGTATTTCTTACTACCGGGACAATCTGTTTCTCAGAACTTCTAAAGAAACTACACAAAATATTATAAACACTGTAACAAGACACGTTATAAATAACAAGAATAAAATTAAGATTTCTAGCATTATTAAAATGTCATTTAAAATTTCATCTAGAATTTAAAACCCTGATGCCTGCTTCCATGCTCTATATCATGACAGCATGAAAGGCAGAGAAACCTGCAGTCTAGAGTTTCTTAGGGAGAAGAGATGCACTGCATACCTTGTTGACGGCAAAGGCTGTCTTTATCAGTGGAAGTAAGAAGATAGTGTTTCCTGCAAAGGGCAAACACCCACTATGGCAGCAGTCAGTCGGTCTTTCTCCAAGACTTGTCTTTATCAGCTTCAGTATTCAGGCTTGCTGTATCATCTACGATGTGCGAAGTGCGCTGGACGCAAGTATGACCCTCCTCGGCAGAATCACAGATGATAATCTGAGTGATGGACCTCTCCTTACACGTGGTCAAGTGGCTGTCCCTATACACTAAATCTTATCAGAAATTGGAATTTCTGAAATACGTTTAGGAATTTCTGACCTAGATTATGTGTATAAAGATATGCACCCCAGATTTTTCCTTATGAACATATAAGGCTAAAGGATGTCAATTCAGACTATATTATTTTGTCTGTATGTACTCTTATTTAATCTTGACATGGTGAAGTTTAGACGTTTGACTCAGATGAATGTCGCATTAGATGGTGTAACTATGCCATTAATAAATGAACTTGATGTTATTACAGTTCCTAGAAAGACAGGGGCTGGGGAACATCTGCGTCTAAAGACAGACATGACAATGATTCTACATACATCAGGGAATATGAGGATGCTCATTGTCTAAGTTAGAAAATATGGCAACCCCCATGGACCTAGATGGAGTTGGGGCCTACATAAGGTGGAGTCAGACCGTAGGGACTTTACGTCATATCCTGCTTGTACGTCTGAATTGGGGCATGTCTGGTCAATAGGGATTCACATAATGTATAAGGAAATCCATGCGCTCAAATCATTATCATCTACAACCATTTGGAATAAAATACATATGTAAATATTGTAAGTAGTGTACTTGTAGTATAAAACAAAAGCCATCAATACATGGTAAGTATAAAAGATAGGGAAAACATATGTAATGGCATATGGTTCACACAGAGAAGCATGAATATTTATAAGCCTTGCATAGTTACAGATAATCAATGATAACATGAATACATTTCTATCTAAAGAGTTTTATACATGATGCAGAATAAACATACCAGTGATAAAACAAAATGGGCCAGATTAAAAACGTGCTTTAAAAAGGAAAAATTAAAAGAGTCTATTAAAAAAGAAAAAAGGTTTTCTTTTCAGTCCATAGTTTGTACAGGCTTTGTGGTACTTACAGAAATGCATATCATGATTCGTTGGTCGACTTACTGGTTAAGTTAATTTGTCATTAGCGGACACGTCGACTTCATCGGGTGCACATACAGCATATGTGTAGTCTTTGCAGAATCCAAACAGAGCATGTTCATAGTTAACAATTGGTAGGTTTGAAGGACGAGATATTGGTTACTCGTCTGGGGCACTCGGTGTTGTTTGCGGCTCCTTTCCAGAGGGCTCGAAGGATAACAATGAGTGAAGCCATTCATCAAAACTGCGATGAAAAGTGCCACTGGTGATACTGCTCTGTCATAGCTGGCATCCTGTATAAGGGACAGGTCCATTGCTCCGCATTGTTTCTGGTGCTCATGTAGAGGTTGAAGGATCTTTTCTGTAGCTAGCTAAGCCACTAGAGGTCGTTCCAAATATAAGTCCAAGACGATGCCAGTCGGACAGTTTATACACCAGAACATAGATTTTACTTGTTTATTTTGTGAAATGTGAGCATCCAGTGTTTTCTAAGTTTAAATGGCCAAACATGTCCCTTGCAGCGTGCTAGAGTCTCTCTGCAGCTTTGTTCAGCTGGATACCTGTACTCCATGCTGTTGCTTTCTATGTGAGAGCAGAAGAAAGATAATGTTACCACATTCAATTAGCAGCATTATGATCTGAAGTCCTCCAAAACGGCTGGAGAACGGTAAATGAAAAGATGACAGAATCAGTCCTAATACTGCTTTAAATCCAGTCACCAGACCAGATCCAATGTTCTTAAAAAGAAGCACAACACCAGTTGTTACAGATGAATTAAATATCGTTTGAACAATATCTGCAAAATGCATCGGGTATTGTGTGTGTAACAGCCACTGAATTTCCGAAGCAGTTCTGGCTGCTTGCAGATGATAAACTGCAACTGCTGAAGTCGGAGGAACTTCTTTTTGTAAGAGAGCAGACAGTAGTTTGTTCAAATTGACAAAACTCATAGATTTCATGCTTATCCTAGGTCAAGGGAAGTTCCTAATAACATTTATAGGTGGAGGGTATACGGTCCTTCCACAACACTACATTGTTTCTGAAACTGTTACCAGGTATGGCTGACCAGGTTCCAACCCACAACAAGTTAAATTTGTTAAAAACAAACTAGCCCTTATCCAAAAGTTCATGACGTATGGGGATAAATGCAAGGGGGTAACAGATAAGATACAGCTAACCCTGGCGTCAAAGGGCTACACATTCCGTGCAATGATATGGTGTCACACAGAAGGGAGGATACAAAGGAATTTCTGCAATTTACTGTACTGATATACACAGGGTCATCTTAATTTTAACCCCTTCGGTGCTCATGACGGAACGGTTCCGTCATGAGCCACGGTTGAGCTGTGCTCATGACGGAACCGTTCCGTCATGACCACGCCCGCGCAAGATTCCGTCAGCACAGCGGCGGAATTTGCGCAGCATGGAAGGGGTTAATTTAACAGTTGCAAATTGTGCATAATTTCATACTAACCAATTGATTTATATTTTTGACAGTCATGAAAATGAACAGTTATGGGTAAAGAAATTATACCATGTCTTAACCAGGTAATAGGTGGCGTGTCACTGACTGTAAATGGTGCATCTCCTACTTGGTCTATGCCTAATAAAGTATAAGTGGATGCCTTCTTGGCCATTGTTTTTCGAGTGAGTTTCAAATTATATGGTTCAAATAAGGCTGTTTCATTAAGAAGTTGCCGAGGCACAATACCTTATCTAAGTATTTGTAATGCTCTATTTAGTTGTATAATCGGCCTTAACTGAGCCTGCCCAAGTTGTAACAATTTCAGATCTCCTTTCATGAGGTCTAAGACTGAGGACAAGATCTGATTTAGCGAGTACATTCTTTTAGTGAGCGTGTGCATTCTATTGTTGATAACTTTAAAAATAGTTTTCATTTTTTCTAGATCTATGTGCCTAATTGTTCTCCAGCTTCTTTTTCAGAAGATTTATTTAAATAATTGTAGATGCCATATATTCTTGTGGCAGTGAATCTTTTGTTTCCTTGAAGACGTGGCCCCAGAAGAAAGTCAGAAAAATCCATATTTTCAGTAATTGAGGAAAAGTGTTCTTTCACAGCTGAAAGACTGGGGTGTTCTAACTGTCATTGGCATAGCTTCCCTAAACTATATGTAGTAACTACTACAGGTGTTTTTGTATTGTAACATGGATCAGGACAATTGATTTTTGGTCCAGGTGTGTTGAAATGGAAATGCTCCCTGTATGTTTTAGAATTGTAAGGCCATAAGGCTAAACCATCAACAGAGAATTATGTTGAACTATAGGTTCCATTTCGTAGCATATCATTTATATCTGATTCAGACATATTCATTAAGAATTGGCAATTATTGAACATAGATTGGCTTTTGGAAAAGAAGGTTTCTTTAAACTCTTCATTGTTTTTAATCCCAGACAAGTAGTCTGCTGGATGATTTTGTTTAGAAAGATCATTTCTTTTGGTATTATACAGTTTGAAATAAGGATTCTCTCAGTTTGAATCTGCCAGAATTTGGTTCCCCAAATGCTTTTCTCATCAACATTTACATTCCAATACCCACATCCTTGAATAGCAAGGTTTTGACTAAACTCAGTGGAGAAAATCAAGTTGTTGGTAGTGATTAGGTTTTTTCAAAGCTGGCGTGGCCTCTAAGTGAACTAGAAGGCTGAAGGCTGTGACCTGTCAGTATTTTGAAAGCAAGGGAATTTCTTCAAGGAATTGGAATGGATCTCTGGAGGCGGAGCCTCACAATGTTCCTATTGTATGTAATTGTGTATTTCTCTAGGATGACTTGTCCTATGTATGAAATAATGTTTATAGTGATGATAGAAATTCACTTCTTTGTAGTTTGCTGAATTCAAATAAGGATCTTCATTATTTGAAGTAGCATATGCCTGCAAATCAGACATCATTCTTTTAACAGTCTTAATGTCTCAATCATCTGAAAGAGAGCCAGGTAATATAACATAATTCGCAGAAACTTTTAGCACATGAGGCAATTGCAATGTCTCAGTGGGTCCCATAATTTGATATAGAACTTTCTTCCAGGCTATGCCCTCGGGCACAGGAATGGCTGTAATGTTTGCAGCAAAGAAACCTCTTCATGTTCTGTAGGATGAAGAGTGGGGTTGTAGTTTATGAATCACTGATGATGCAATTGTTCTTTCAGGGACAAAATGTCAGTTGAATAGCAATGGGACAACGAATATCGGTGCCAACCACATGATGTAAAGAAAAGTATCTAAAGCGATCCAGGCATAGGACCGCGGAGGAATTATGTATTTGTCACAAAACCACTGACAAACGCAAAGCAGTCTTTGGTGATGAGTGACTGCGAAAGGGGTTTTTCAGCTTCACTGGTCCCTCGGGACTCTTGAAAAGGTACCAGTTCAAATGGCGTAGCATCTGGTGGAATTTCATAGTAGGACATGGAATTACGTTGGACAGTAGCCACTGTCATGTTGGCAGCATCAGCTGTGTTTGTGCACTTTCTGCATAGAGTGTTAAGCTCAAACATCCCTGACTGGGAAGTACTATTATGGTTTTTTATTTTCCAAACTGAATAAAGGACTAATTGAATTGACTGGGAAGTAGAGCTAGAAATGTTACTGCTTTGTTTAGGGGATATGGTAGGGAGAGGCTTGGGAGGCACTGCTCTGAATCATTCTTGGTGTCTGCTGCAGCTGGCTGTAGAGGACTGGTCACATAATGCTTTTTAACATGGTTGATAGACACCTGTCTGTTTCTTCATCCAGGCAATGGAGGCAGGATAACAGTTTTGTTGCCTTTTACCCCAAGGGCAGTGATGAGTGAGGTGTAGGATGGCTCAAAAGCTTGCTTTTCATGGATTTTCTCCTGAACTAGGTCCCTAATTTTGGGAACCCACCCATCGGCAGCAGTAATAACCTTTTCTTCACAAATGGCACCATCAGATTGGTTTGTGTTAGACAACTTGTCCCTGAATTCTTGGATACTCTGTAAAACATTCAAACATTTTTCTAAGTCAAATGTATCTTCATCCACCACCTTCCCAGAATTATCTAAGCTAGGAAAATACACAAGAACTCCAAAGAGAACCTTATATGGAGTGCATTCATCCAATATTCATCTAGACAAGTTAATCAATGCTCTCTGAACTCCACATAGATTTTGGTACCAATAGCACTAGAAGATGTGAAAGAGGCCATACACTCTTTGCTTAATGTAAGGGCGTTAGGTGGAGATGGGCTTCCAAGTGAATTTTACAAACATACGCAGATAGGCCTGGTCCCCCACTTACTTGCCATGTATATAAGACATACAAGAGGAACATGCTTCCCCCACCCTCTGTGAAGCCCTAATAATCATACTTTTGAAGCCAGCCAGATAAGGACCCAGACAGGTGTGAATCATACAGATCTCTATCCCTTACAAATATTGACACCAAAATCCTTGCGAAAACAATCGCTACCAGATTGCTGCCTCTCTTACCCAATCTGGTTCTACCGGATCAGTCAGGAATTGTGCCAGAGCGTTCAACATTGCACAACTTGCGAACATTGTTGCAGTATTGCATCAACTAGACCTGGAGATGAAGGCTGCAGGGGTGTTGCTAAACGCTGCCAAAGCATTTTTGACTCTATCCAGGGGGAGTATATGTTCATGGTATTACATCGTATGGGAATAACGCAGGTATTTCTGAGGTGGATACCACTATTTGTACAGTTGACCCTGTAGCAAGGAAAAGAATCAATGAGTTCATTTCTAACCCAGTTCCAATTTACAGGGACACTAGTTAAGGCTGCCCATTATCACCAATAATATTTTCCCTTGCTTTGCAGCCACTGGTGTGTGTAATTCTGCAGAAAAATGCCTCAGCTGCACTGAGGTTCAGACATCGCCCACTTGCCATTTCCCTATATGCGGATGACATGTTGTGATATGTACATGACCCTGAGACATATTAGGCACCTCTTATACGTGAATATGCGCGATTTGAAAGATATTCAGGTCGCAGCATAAACTGGGATAAGTCCACCACATTCCCCGTCATGCAAAGTACTGCCCCACATGACATGGATTTACGTCTTGCGTGGGATGCCGAACCTATCAAATTCTTGGGCATATGGATACACAGGGACCCGGAGGTAGTGGTTTGCATAAACTATGGGTGTGCAATTGCGAAACTGACAGACCAAGTTGGTAGGTGGATAAGGCAACCACTCTCATTGGCTGATCGCATAGCGATAATGAAAATGTCCGTCTTGCCCACATTTTTAGATATGTTTGTGAATATACCTATAGTATTGAACAGTGTGATTTATAAGACCCACAAAACATTCATGATAACAACGGCATGGGCTGGCAAGCAACCTAGATGCCGTTGGGATGTACTGCTGAAACCATATGAGAGGGGCGGGTTTGGCGCTCTGGATATGCAGCTATATTACCTTTGTGCACA
This sequence comes from Triturus cristatus, assembly GCF_964204655.1. Classification (NCBI taxonomy): domain Eukaryota; kingdom Metazoa; phylum Chordata; class Amphibia; order Caudata; family Salamandridae; genus Triturus; species Triturus cristatus. Next base: position 1,245,395,339 of record NC_140590.1, on the reverse strand, counting down.
AGCACAGTTTGCATATTATTGGTACTTCCAAATTCGCTACTAGCCACATCTAGCGGTAGAGACTGACGATTCTCACCCCATACCCCTTAGTGCCATTCCACTACATACATGGTCCGAGATCACATGGCTAAAGATCAATAGTATATGCAGTACCTTGATGGCCTGGCATAAATTGAGTGCTAGGACAGGTAGACCTTCTATCTAGGCACTGGCTATGCCCTTGGCTGCTCACCCAAATATCTTAATCATACGAGAATCCATGGAAATATTGAAGAAAGCAGGGGTGACGACACTAGGAGACCAATACATTGATGGACAGTTCTTGGCTTTAGACACACTCACTGCCACACAGTCTTCTATTTTGCTTCTAGTGTTCTTATTCACCAGACTCCGGGCAGCTGTAAGGTCATTATACCCCAAGTTTCTGGAAGCGCCAGATATGGTGAAAGCACTGCAGGTGCTGCTAACATGCAGCTCACGCATGGGCATCATATCCCAATTGTACAAAACGTCAGTAATGGAAAACCAAGAAGACAAAACAGTGCCCTAGATAGATGGAATGCAATACTGGACACACCATTGACTCAGGAAAACAGGTAGATATGCTGTGCACTTAATGGGCACCTCACAGCTAACTATAAGCTTAGGATTATCCATTCCAAATATTTGCAACAAATATATTATACTCCTCTCCAACTGCACAGGTATGGACTCAGAGACAGCTCCCGGGGTGGGGGATAAAGGTGGGGGGGGGGGGGCAACGCCAACTTCATACACCTGGCCTGGAGCTGTATCCTTGTTTATGAATATGGACACAGGTGACACAAACTGTGTCGAAATTGGTAATGGAGAGGGTGGAGTGCACTCCGCAATTATGTCTACTTGGGCTGGTCACATCGTTGCAACCATGCAACCGCAAATTGGTGGCAATCACCACATTTTTAGCTAAAGGGCAGGTGGCGAAACACTGGGGAGGAAAAGCAGTGCCTAAGGGGGGTCATTGGCTGAAATACGTTGTCTATTGCAGAGACCAGTTAGAATTACCAGTTGCATCTAGACCCAAGGTCATATGAGCACCAGTAATAATGTATTTATTAGAATATCCTGATATGACACAACTGATGTAACAAAGACAGCTGTCCAGTAAAGATGTATGGTGGTGATAACACACTGAAGTGAGAGGGAACCGGTGGGTAGCATTCTCTGCTGTACGGATAATTATGCTATTGTATGCTATATGTACTTTAATGAACTGAACTGTTTGTTTATTTCTATATTCATTGTTTGTAAGTGAATAAAAAGAATGCAATAAATAAAATATATAAAAAAAATAGATTATGGTACCTACTAAGTCCTGAATTTAACACCCTTGCAATTAAAGCTTGTTTAATCATGCCATTGGCCCGCTCTACAACGCAGTTCGATTCAGCTTTGAACGGGTTGCTGAATTGCAGACAAACTCCCAGAGCACACACTGACTCCTGTAAGCCTTGGAGGCAAACACAGGACCGTTATCTGAGTGAAATGAATGAAATGCCCCCATTGAAAGTAGGCACTACAGATCTTTTACGACTGCTAAAACATTTGAATTTTGTCAGTCCTCAAACCCTTAGGAATCGAGAACATGAATCAGTAGCTTCCAATATGTACTTATGTCGGTTAGATGAATTTAGGGGACCGATATGGTCCAAATAAATCACTCAGAAGGGGATATTTGAAATCATGTGGGGAATTGGCAAGGGTCTTTTGACAGTGGAGGGTTTAATCTGCTGACAAATCTCACACTGTCTAACATAGGCCCTAGTTTGTTTATATAAACCAAGCCACCAATAGCTTTGGTGCATGATTGCTATAGTTGCTTTTATTCCTGCATGTGCAGAGGCCAAACCCTTGTGTGCTTCTTTGATTAATTAACTATTAGGTATTATTCTGTCTCCCACTCCTGGTATTGTAACTACCAGAGTGTTATCTGTATTGAGGGTGTAGGAGCATCTGGGAGGAAAACCTGCAGGAGGTTTCACAGCTTGCTTAGTTGATTTTATGGCTGTTAAAATGTCTGTGTCAATCTTCATTTGAGATCTAGTTAATACTGCTACCCAGGCAATCTGATTTGCAGCTTTTGCCGCTTGGCTAGCTGGATACCACTACACTGATGGATCACTGTGTGCCTTACATGGACCAATGGAAGCTTGTCTTGTAAGACAACTAGATTTCCCCAAAACTGTTTATTATTTATAGGCTTTCCCTTTGAATCCTTGAATTCCCTCAGCTGCCTGTGTTGCAAACTGACATTTTAACCTTGCACACAGAAGGCTGAGTTGGACACAATGAGTAAAGGGAACTGAAGAGTCGGTCTTCTGTAATGCAAGTAGCAGGGCATGTAAATCGGAGTTTGATGTGGGGGCATTGTTGGATGAACCATCTTTCACAACACCTTGCACTGCTGCGCAGACTGTGGAGTACTTACATTTGGTCCCTACTGCAGGTTAGGCAGAGCCATCTGTGTAAAAGAACCTCTGATAAGACTCAACAGGTAAAATGTCTGGAGTCGGAACAGGTACCTTTCCATATTGGATAAAAGCTTGAGTACTAAGAGAGGGGTCATACTGAAACCTTATATCCACTGCACGTGAAGAAGAGGCACACTGTACCCATCTTGGGTGTATGGCATGAGCATTAGGAATGCTTGCCTTTGTGGCTTTCTCTAGTGCTGCTATGGAAGAAACAATAATGATATGTTTTCCACACGCCGACTGGCTCTCTTTTAAAATAGTTGTTTGTACAGCCATCAGGATTTGTTCAATGGAAGCAAATTGTGCTTCAGCCAGGGAATACAAGTAAGACTTGTAAGCAATTGGGACGGTCTGTCCTTCATTGTAGGTCACGTAGGTGTAACCATAGCGACTAGGGATGACTCTGATAACTAGGTTGGTTTTGTTATCACTAGTTTGTAAATATTTAGTCTCCAGTATGTCTGCTTGTAGAGCATGCAATATATCAGTATTTGCGCTTAACCACTGTTTAGAAGAAAATGTAAGAGATATTAGTCAGTTAGAGGCTTCACTCTTTCTGCGTAGGGAGGCAAATATGTACATCCAAAATTAAGAAACCTCAACAGGGATTGCAACTTTTTGAGTGTGTCGGGAGGCTGCAAGGTAGCGCTGTTCTGGAGGAAATCTGGAGTAAGACCCTTGCCCTCACTGGATAATCCATATACAAGGAAAGTCACCATCAGGTATGTGATCAACGATTTAAAAAATAACAATTTCGTACTCATGTTTCGGTAACAAAGTTACTACTCTATCTACCCTGGTAAAGTGTAGATTTAAGTCATCATCTGTTAAGTAGTTATCATCAATATATGACAATTCCTCAGGATTTGGTTGTAAGAGCTCCATGATTCACGCTGAAAACAAGCCAGGACTATTCGTATAGCCCACGGGCAAACACCAGATTGAAAATTGCACTCTATTAAAACTGAAAGCAGTTAGATATTCACCTTCAGGAACTATATTTTGACTGAAAACCCATTTGGAAATATAAAGGGTCATTTTGTATTTTTTTCCGCAGCAGGTTCGTCATCAAACTTGCACAGTGCATGTTTTGTACTGCATATGTTCGTGTATCTGAATGAGATTTTCTATAGTATAAGACTATTCTATAAGAACTGTCTGGTTTAGAGACAGGAAAAATGGGGTGTTCATGTATGAGATGCAAGGCGCTATAATGCTTTGATATTACAATTGGTCCTATATTGCTTTAATACCACGTTTTGCTTCCGGTTTTAAAGGGTATTGAGCTTGTGGTCATGTTTCAATGTGTAGGGAAATAACATGTGGAATACAGTGTCCGTTACACCCTGCTTAATTTTTATATAATATTTAAAGTCACAAGAGCAACCCTTATGTCCCTGCGAACCGGGTAAGTACAATGTACTATAAAACAATGTTCACAAGGAACTCATTTGAAAATAGTTATCTATCACATACAACATCAGTAGTTGTCTTTGAGTTAATCTCTCACCAAACTAACATGAAGTTAGTACTTCACACAGTAAGCCTACACACAACCAATATTTTACAAAGCCTCAGCCGAGGTCTTTTATTTAGCAAAAAAACTTTTTTCAAAGCACATATAAAAACATATCATATATACATTACTCCTCTCTTTTTCTTACATTCACAGTGCAAAGTGACCCCAGTGAAACCATAACCACACAGACACAAATAAACAAAAACAATTTTTGATAAAGGTACAAAAGGTTATTGGAAAAATTGAACAAGGACAGTTTTATAAATAATATAATAATTCAGTCAGAGCTGTCTCTTATTTTGTTTGTCGACGGCGTTTCGACCCACTTCTAAATACCGGGTCTCATCAGGACTGTAAATATGGGGACTAGTGGAGGGAAGAAGAAGAGGGCGTGTATAACTATGTTTGAATCAGGATAAAAGTTTATACAATTAAAAACTTAGAATGTATTACACATAGTTATTTGTAGGCTTACCTAGTTTATGGCATACACAATGTCCATTTCGGATCCAGTATGCAAATTAGGCTTACTGTGTGAAGTACTAACTTCATGTTAGTTTGGTGAGAGATTAACTCAAAGACAACTACTGATGTTGTATGTGATAGATAACTATTTTCAAATGAGTTCCTTGTGAACATTGTTTTGTAGTACATAATTTTTATATAAGGCTGATGCATGTCTTGCAGCCCATTCACTAGCATAAACTTACCTTATATCTTCAGGTACTGTGGGAGAGAAGGCCACCCTTATGACTTCCTCCCCCCGGGGTGCTTCCCTAATGAAGGCTGGAGGCCAGTCTTCTTCTGCTAGGATGATGTCATAATCATCACATAATTGGATCCATAAGACTTCTTTCATAATATGTGATATGTCTCCTTCAATTTGTATTTTTCAGGGTGTAAACCCTATAAGGAGGATTTAAATGTTGAACTGGAGTTTCGATCTGTATGAAGTCATCAGTTCGGTTTGCATCCAGAAACTTCTGAAGCGCTGTCTAGGAGCACTCCCACCCAAGCCATGCATCGCAGGAGGATTTGCATTTTTCTTAGAAAGTCCTGCAACTTTCTTCTTTTTTACTGGGGTTTTAGAGTCCAATCCTTTCTCTTTCCTCTCCACACTGACGTCAGTCTTGCACCTCCCTTCACTTTTCCTACTGTATTCCTCCTTTCTTCAGTAGTAGGATCGGCTCCCCTATTCGGTTCTTTTGCATTCAATGTTCCGAAAAGAACGTGAAAAGCAGCTATCAAAATACTGATATCGTTCAAGTCTTTTCATTTTTTCACGGTCTCTGAAGTCATGACCACCTCTGCCAGATTGACGATCCAGTTTGTATTTTATCTTAGCCTTTTTGTTTATTGTTCCCGTCTGTTGGTGATTTTTCCTTAACGAAACCCTCCGTGTAATTGTAGGTTTTAAATGTGGTGTAACGGGACGAGCACCCAAGGTATCTCTACCTACAGCAGTATAAACAACTGCGATTACTTTTGGTAGTTCCCGTTCTCGGTCCTGAACAGGAACTGCTTCCAGTGTCTGATGTATAGCCAGAACTGAAGCCTCTCCCTTTATGTTGCTTAGAATGATCACAGAAACTGTAGAGAAATAACCCATGAACTTCTTTCCTAAATCCAGAGATGGGTTAGCTCAGTGTTCATTTTGTACTTGTATAAGTACAACAGGGAGGACCGCCTATGAAGGCGTACTATGCGTTTTGGTATAAATGCATGCAAAGATGCTCCCCAAGAGTTACACTCCTCTACAGGAGGCACCATCTCAAGAGGAAGACACATCACAAGTATTCAGTGTTTGTCTTGGTGGGTAGTATACGAATACGCTGCTTCTAACTGATTGGTCTGGCTAGCAATCCAGACACTTTGCAGGTGCTTTTTCCATAATAGTGTTAATAGTCTGTGGACTAATGGTCTGTATTTGTACGGCAGAGGAAGGTCCTGCTGCGACAGCAGTCTGGACCTCAAAGTATGTTGCACAAACTACACAAATCTCCTATTTAAGGCAACTGTGTTATGTACTACTCTACTATCTCTGCATGGGATAGAGTTTCTGGGTGAGGAATGGGAGTGTAACCAGCCAAGATTGGCCATGTAAATCCATCATTTCTCAGAGGCCCGAAACTAACAAGTCTGTACAAGTGTGGCAATTAACCGCCAAACCAACTTTGGCATACTTGATAAGTTAAAGGGATTTCCAAATCTGGATAAGCCCTGTAGTGCGCAGGCGACTCTACTACCGTGTATTCATGAAACTGCCCCGAGGCAGCATCAATTGCCTCAAACTCCACCCAGGGGTAGAAAGTCTCAAAGGAATACACTGGATGGGATGTGCACCTATTACAAAAGCAATTGTCCCCCATTAGGGACACCTTCAGCTTTAAGGTGTTGAGTAACCTCCACCCTGCAATTGGTCCCTACAACGATAGGTGCTGCCATGATGAATGGATACAATGTGTAATTGGAATCAAAGAATTAGAAAACCCTCAGAAAGGGGAATAACCTTTAATGAGTCAAGCTTGACAAAGCTACGGAAATAGGTGCTTCCTTATTCCCAATACAAGGGAACCATGATTAGGACATACGTCTCCGTAATGATGTAATAATGGTTCAGATGTGTTTGATGAGTGTAAACTACTCAAGGCGTAATTGTAAGATACAAGTCCCACATTGGGCGCCAACTGTTGCGTAAGTTACAACTTTGGTGTAACTCTACAAGGTGTTCTTTTCCACCTGCTGGAGACACAGGTGAACTTAGTTCAATGCAACAGCGATTAATGTGAAGGGCAAGGTATTGTAGCACCGCAAAACACTATTCAATATATAATTGACGTAGAAGTATTGATATTGGGTTACTAACAATCCCATTAAGGGATCTAGGGCACTATGGAAACAGCAACAGACCTTATTTTGTTATTCACAGTATCACGCACACTGTACTAAGAAGAAGCAATACTTTCACATTAAAAGTATTTATTACTACAGGAACAATATTTTTCTCAGTACATCTAAAACAAGTACACAGAATATTATAAAAACAGCAATGAGAGATGGTATAAATAAAATGAATAAAATTAACATTTCTGGCATTGATAAAATGCCATTTTAAATGTCATACAGAATTTAACATCCTAATGCTTACTTCTATGCACTATACTATAAAAGCATGAAAGGCAGAGCAACTTGAAGTCTAGAGTTTCTTAGGGAGAAGAGATGCACTTCATACCTTGTTGACAGCATAGGCTGTATTTGTCAGTGGAGGCATGAAGGCAGTGTTCCCGGGTGAAGGGCAAACACCCACTGTGGTAGCAGTCAGTTGGTCTCCCTCTAGGACTTGGTTATTTCGGCTTCAGTTTTTAGGTGAGATATATCATCTGGTGATAATCTGGGCGAAGGACCTCTTCTGATAAGTGGTCAAATGGCTGTCCTTATATAATAAATCTTATCAGAAATAGGAATTTCTGACATAGGTTTGGGAACGTCTGACATAGATTATGTGCATAAAGATATCCGTCTCAGACGTTTGCTTATAAACATATAAGGCAAAAGGACTTCAATTCAAACTACATTATTTTGGTTATATGTCTATATGTGTACCTATTTAGCCTCGATATGATGAATCGTAGACATTGGACCCAGACTAATGTCGCATTAGACAGTGTATCTATGTCATTAATTAAGGAACTTGACATTATCACAGGTCCTAGAAAGATATGGTTGGGCAACAGCTGCATCTGAAGGCAGACATGACAATGATTCTGCATAAATCAGAGAATATGGAGATGTCCACTGTCTCAGTTAAGGAAAATGGCGACCTTCATGGGCCAAGATGGAGTTGGGGCCTACATCAGGCAGAGTAAAACATTAGAGTTTTTGTGTCAGTGTCTTCCCAAACTATCAGTAAGTGGGTACGTCAGGCAATCGTATAAGACACTATGTGAATCCCCTCCACTTACAATTCAAGCAAGGTCCAATAGATCTTTTTCATCCTCTTGCATGGAGTTGGAGGTGCATCTGTACAGGAAATATGTAGAGCTGCAACATGGCCATTCTATCAGCATTTGTCAAACACTTTAGGTTGGAACTACTTAAAAGTGATGAGTGTAATTTTTCTTTCACTGTTTTATCATCGGTAATGATTTAATTGTTTATTAAATGAAGTATACTTGTTGCATCAGTGCATTGTTGGTGCAAGTTATAGAAGCTTGGTAAATATTCATATAGCAAGGACTGGGACAAAGAGTGCGAGATGAGGGGGTAGTGACACAATTACTTACTGGTAATCTTCATTACCCCGATTCAAAATCCTCATCGTCCCAATCCACATCTCTTGTCTCCCCCAAAACTCTACTACCCTCCCTTCCTCCCTCCCATGGTTGACCCTCTAATCTTAGAATGTGTCAGATACAGGAGCAGGGTTGTGGGGGGGTTCCCTCCTCTACACCATGTTATGAAAATAGAAGAAATTCTTCAAACCTGGGATCTTTCTGAAGCAGGGCACCTCATATAGTAAGAACTGTGACGATGAAAACTTTGAATCAGGGTACTGAGAATTTCCGGTAAGTAATTGTGTCATTCACTGCTTTTGAAAAGTAAACCAAAGGCCTGAGACATCTGCAAATGAGAGAAACAGGTGGGAAATCTAAAACTTGGATGAGAAAAACTTGGATTCAGAGTAATGAAGATTACCAGTAAGTAACCCACTTGTCGGAACTTTCAAATTTTCCAACTCTCGGCCTGAGTACCTTATCTGGTCTGTGTTTTTTGCATTACATTCTGGGTAGAGTGGCTGCCGCAAATGGATATTAGTGTTAGATGTGGGAGGACACCAGGATTTCCATTGTATCCCCCCCACACATTCACACCCAGCCCTCAGAGCCCAAGGCAAATGTGGCTAAAGACTTTCATAATCTTTAAAATTCCCAAAATGGGTAGGGTTAGCCTGAGGAACTTTTATTTCATTGGTTAGGGCATGTCCAGGAGTTATTCTCACCCACTAGTTAGTGCCAGGCATAAATGCGGCCCCTCCACCCATCCACCTCATAACACTACGAGACTTGAGGAAGAACAGAAGTGGACTGGACCTGCTGCCTGTGACCCTAACGGACCAAACCTGCTTCCTCTTATACCCAGGATAAAGAAGTGGACTCCAAGGATGCAACTAGAGGCCTTTCCTGTAACTGCCCCGCTTACCAGTGCCAACTGGTCCTGGCCTGGACACTTCTTGCTGGCCTTTGCCTGACACTCTGTGAATCTCTAAGGGCCTTCCCTGAGGTTCTGAGGGGTTTTAGAAGTGTACTCATATGGTGGATTTTGTCTTAACGACTAAGTCAGAATGAAAAATGTTTGACTAGGATAAACCTGGTTGGTGTATCCGACCTGCACTCAATCGCAGTCAGCCTCAAATTGCTCCTAGGTCTCGGTCTACGGTGACCATTGGCTATTATTGGCATTTTGTACTTTTTGGATGTTATTTATACATAAATATTTAAAATTCTATATCTTGGGTTCCCATTATTGGATCTTTTTCATTTTGTTGCTATTTGCACCTTCCTGCACAACAGCAATCCTGCATTGTACACAGGCACCCTTGCCCCATGGTGCAAGGCTACCTGCATTGGCGATAGGCATCTAAAACAGCATGAGTGCAGGGACAAAGGCAGGAATGTGCAGTATTCTTTTAAATACAGTGCATTCCTGCCCTTTCTCTGTGATGCAGCGTAGTGCAGCAAGGTGACTTGCAGCGCTGCGTTTCGTTACTTTTCCATAAATACGGCCCTAGTTTTCTTTCCTCTCTAATATATTTTTGTTAACATTTTCTGTTAAACATTTTTGTTAAATATTTGTGTTTTTACATCGGTTCCTTCTATATTTTGAATGCTTGGACTGTTTTTATATAAGTCTATGCGTAATTTTAGGACAAATATTAATTTGATGTTTAGCAATTGAGGTCCTTCCTTACCTGGCTGACAATGGGACTAAATGTTGAAAGGGTTCAGTTTCGGCTATTGGCTATTATTGGCACTTTGTACTTTTTTAATGTTATTTATACTTACAAATCTATCTATCTATCTATCTATCTATCTATCTATCTATCTATCTATCTATCTATCTATCTATCTATCTATCTATCTATCTATCTATCTATCTATCTATCTATCTATATCTCTATCCACACACACACACATATATATATATATATATATATATATAGATAGATAGATAGATAGATAGATATAGATATAGATAGATATTGATATAGATATATATGTTCACTAAAAAAAACAAAGGTTACAGGGATGTTATAGTTAGGGAATAGAACAAAAAACCTTCAACATTCACTGAAATAAAAACAAAGGTTACAAAAGGTAACAGGAATGTTATAGTTAGGTTCCATTTTTATACACACAAAACCATAGAAATTCAGCAGTTATAGTTATCTCATATCACTACAACTCATGATCTAAGGTGACTATAACTTGTGTCCCCACCATGCACAGTTTTTCCGTCAATATTTTCACTGCAAATGTTGCAGTGATATTATCAATGATGTCATAGAAGTGTCACGACTGATGTAATATGTGGGGTAATTAGCAGTGCATGGCGAGGGCATGAGTAATAGTTACCTTAGGGCACGAGTTGTAGTTACTTGAGATAATTATAACTGCTGAATCTCTATTGTTTTGTGTGAGTAAAATCTGAACCTAACTATAACATCTCTGTAACCACTGTTTTTTTTAGTGAATTGCTAGATTTTTTAATGCTATTTTTAGGTCTCGCCTAAGCCAGCGTATGCGCTGCTCTGCAAGACATTTAGTCAGTGGCTTTTCGAAGTGCTACCAAAGGCTTTTGCCGGCCACCAGCTTGCGGTTACGTGCACAAGCGCGTGCGCCTCGATCTGCCTCTCCAATCACTGCTGCGCGCGCATCCCTCGTGTGCTTAGCACAGAGCGTGTCATCGCGATCACTTTCGCTTTCAACGCGATGACTGTCGCTTTTGCCAATGCTTGTTCCTCTTTTTCTTTCCTCCCACATTCTGTTGCGCTTTACCTTGGGGCATGTAGCTCCTCCTTTGGACCTTTTTTGATAGGCGTACTCATTCGTCATTACTCTGCCACAAACGTGGGATGAGCTAACTTCACGGTGCTTGGTTGTTCTGTTCTTCGCTTCTGCTCAATAGACTATGACCACTGGTTAAACAGACCACAGAGGTAAGCAGGCACGACTCTCGTGATAACTTCTCACGCTCACCCTTGCTGAGGGTCCAAAACCAGCGCAGACAATGGAGATTGATGTGCACAGCTAACGTGCTATGTTTTTTAATCTCTCACACTTTCCACTGCGTGCTGCTCACACATACCGTACCTTGATTTCTCACTCGCACTCTTCTCCTCAATGTTCTTTTCAGCACACCTGAACAACTTTGAAAGAACTGTAAAATCAGTCAATTGACCCACCTTTCCTCTGGTTAGAGCTGCCTTATGCGCTCACCCCTTCAGTTCACAGGATAATAAAATCCAATTTTCAAGTTGTGTTGCTTGTTTTCATGATTTTATGAACAGCCAATCTTCATTCTCTGCTCCCTTTCACTGGCTAGGGGCTGTGTTTGCATTGGGGTGCTTTGTTCGTCCACCGACCACCACTCGTGCAAGTCCACCCCACACAGTGGTGTATTGATAAATACGCCCAGTAACAGCCAAGCCCTTCCTTCTGATTCTCTTACATCTAACCCCCACTCACTGGAATCCTGTCACATCCCACCTGTGTGACCTAGTTACATTCTAGAATCACATCAGTTACATTAATAATAATAATACAAAGTTGGAACAGCCCAATGGATTAAGAGGGCCGCTCAAAAGCCCAGGTGTATGTATGTACGTATGCTTATTGTGATTTAAAAAAACAAAAACATAATGCAGGCTAATAGCTAAAGCTCTCTAGGCCAGACGTAACCATTATTGGTGCAACCACTCCTTATTTGAAAGGCGTCCCCCGTGCGCACTTCTTTCCTCTCCCCTTTTCCAAGAATAAATATGGATTTACAGCCTATTCCACAGAGGCAGGAAGGTGGTTTATTTCAGCGGTTGAAGTAACTGTGATTGTTGTTAAATGACAAGACCGAAATTGTTTAAACGGTTTCTTGTTAAAGAGCATTCCTGTGACTTGCAGGCCATAAGCCCAGATCAATGTTTGCTGCTGCTGGGCCCCGGCCAGGCAGGCTGTGGTTCATGGCTGCTTTTAACGCGAGAGTGGCTCTGCAGTGGGTCACTGTTTGACTCCAGCACAGTTCTGTGACCAGCATCCAGCAGGTAGCATGACTTGCCCGCTCAAAGTGTGTTGGCATCGGTCATAATTACAAACGGTATTTTAAAAAGCCTAATCCTAACCTGATTTAGGTAGTGACACAAATTGTAACCTATAGTTATGGGGCGCAGTTGGTATCACAATTGGCTCAAAATGTAGCCTATTAAGTACTGGCATGTGCATTTGGAGCAGTGCAGCTTTATTCTGATCAAGAACAGAGGGCAGGGGCGTAACGGAGGCCACCGCAGTGGGAGTGGACGGGGGAGGGCACCTGCACCTTAGAGGTCAGAGGGGGCCCCCTAAAGATCCAGCTGACGAGAAAGAAAAACAAGCATTGGAATAGCCAATAGGTCTCGCTTTTGGGACCTAATAAGTATTTAGTTATGCAGCACAATATCCTTGGTGCAACAGCATCAACTGTTGCATGGCTAAACACTTATAAGGTCCCAAAGGCGAAACCTATTGGCTATGCCAATGCTTGTTTAACTATCAGATCAGGTAGGTAGCTAGTGGGAGATATGTAGCGAATGGGCAGGTGTTACATCCTTTGTGAAATGACATAGGGGTTGGTTTATATAGACATATAGAAAGTGAAGTGCTTGGGTTGGTAAGTAGTATGTGGAAAAGGGAGGTCTAGGCTTTTGGGTGAGGACGGTGTTCTGGGCTATGCTGGCCTTGTGTGGTAGCTGTATGGTGTATGATGTGGAATGCAGCAGGTTTGCATATTTTGGAATATTGCAGGTTGTATTGTTGTGTGATGTATTGTGGTGTTCTATGATGTTAAGGAGGGGGTTGTGGTAGCTACTAGGAAGGGTTAGTGGAAAGTGAAGGGAATATGGTGTGACAAGAGAATGACATTAGGGCATTAGTATGGAGTGTTGCGGATAGTGGAGGAATGCTGCTGTGTTAATGAGAGGGTTGTAATGAGGGAAAGTTAAAGCTACTGAGATCCATCAGAGGAGAGAGGGCATGAAGATAGGCAGGAAAGGACGATTGGAGAGGGACATAAATGGAGAAGTGTGAACACAAAACAGAGGGAGTGCAGGGGAAAGTCTGTGTAGAAAGTAGAAGAGGATAGTTGGTAAAACACAAGCGGTTCAGGAAAGAAAGAGGCTAAAAGTAGAATGGGGGCAGTATGCAGATGGGGCAAGGAGGACATTGCAAGAGAGAAAGAAAGTAGGTTAGGATATAATGAAGAGTGAAAAGACAACATTGGGCAATAAAGAGGAGGTGGTGGAGAGTCTAAATGATGTGAGCGGTGAGAAATGCATTTGTTGGAATGACAGAGTCGAGCGAGGTATAATGTCAAGGGGAAGAAAAGATTTGAGCATGGAGAGAGGTGGAGGAAAGATACATTGCGGAGTGAGAGAAATGGGGATCAGGGAAGGAGGAGAATATGAAGATTGGTTATCTAGAAAGTGAGAGGAGGAACAGAAAAAACAAGAGCACAGAGAAAGGAAACAGTGAGAGAGGCATAAAGACGGTGAAGGCGGTGAAACAGTGGAGGTAAGGACAGGGAAGGTGATTGGAAGAAAGAGTGGTGAGGGGGAGAGATTTGGAAAAAGATGGAGCAGAAAGGAAGAAATGGCGGAAGAGGAGATAAGGAGGGAGAGAGAAGATGTAGAGACAGAAGATGAGACAGGGAGAAGGAGAGAGTAGAGATTGGAAGAGAAATAGAGCAGATAGATGAAATGGCAACAGAGAATAAAAGGAAGTGGGAGGGAGAGAGTGAGTGAAGAGAAGGAGAAAGGAACAGAGAGGGAGGATGGAGAGTGAGGATGGAAAAGATGTGGAGATTAGTTTAAAATGATGAGGGAGAGGAGACGAGACAGCTGTATTGGGGGGAGAGAGGAGATAGGAAGTAAGAGATGCAGATAAAAAGATGGAAAGGGAATGCGAGACAGAGAAAGTAAAAGTGGATGAGAGAGTCCATGTTACAAATTTAGGATACATGATTTGTTGTAAGTTCCAGATGTTACAATGTTTAAGGGCGATGGATGGGCAGTGCTATTACGTGAGTGAGATTTAAGGTGTGCATGTGTGTGTGAATGAGATGGTACCTTTGTAAAGGAAAACACACTGGGTATAGCGCATAGACGTGTGATATATGTTTAATGTAAAAATAGTCAGCAAGCATCCAAAATAAGCAAGGCAATTGCCAAATCGATAGATCATAGGTTAACCCTTGGTCAGTTAGAGCATGTAATGCTAAAAGCCATACATTTTGCTGCTACATTTGTATTGTACACTTTTTCTCAGTACAAGTGATTCGAAGCTTGAACACTTGACAGACTGAAAACTACAGATCGGCGCTATTGAGCAGATGCGGGCTCGTCATGGGAAGAATGAAAGGGGACCCTGGGATTATGATACAAGTTTCCACAATAGAACCCACTCTACTGATTTCTTCACTCATCACTTCTCTGTGACAACTTCAGAACTGAGCTACACTTGCTTAGAGGGATAAGCCAAAATGTGCAGTGTACAACTGATTAATGAACAATAGATTAACACATGCTACGGCATATGTGCATTTACTTTTTATGAGCAATTGTTCAGGCATAGATATGTGTGCATTTCTGTTTTGCCTGGTAGGTGAGTTGATGTGCACAGGAGAGACTGTGGGGTCAGGGGGCCTCTCTGTTCTTCTGCTGCCTTCAACAGTGTTTGAGAGCGGGAAGAATGGATATGGACATGTTCTGATGTTTGAGGAAAGGGCCTGAAACTGGGGCATAGAACACTACCAGAACTCACCTCTCATCCCACACGGTGTCTGTACAGGCCATCTAGCACCTTAGATTTCCATGGGAGTCCTTAAACCTCCATCAGCCCCAGTAAGCTATTAAGAAGGCCCTCAGCTTGCCACCTTTTGTCTCTCTGGTGCTCTTAGCTGGTATTCAGAGATACCGTCAGCCACCCCTCACATGCACTCAGCTCTAAAGAGCCTAATCCAACCCTGAAAGATCCATAGTTAGAATTTAACTAACCATAATCTAGTACTTAGGCACCCTAGGAGCTCTTTTATTGTCCTGAGACTCCCACTGGTGGTCCATACACCGTTTTTTAGAAATCAACAAACAACCATCAGAAATGATAAGCTGACACTCGGTCATCGCCAATTACGTTCCTACTGATGTTGCTTGCGTTCTGTTCACTGACAGTTAAATTCTGGAGCCATTTGAGGGAATAACAAGTTTCTACTAGTTCTTCCGTGTCCCATTTAGAAGGGAGGGAATGACTGGGTTGCTGTCAGTGGAAGCTCGAGATGTGTGTTTTAGGAATAAGGAAACAACATTTGTTTTTTATGAAAGCCCTCACCCACCAACCTAGTTGGTGGCATGCTTCATCATCGGGCCCCACCCAGGGCACCGAGTGTGCCTCGGGTGTGCTACGACGCCTGGTTACAGCAGAGCGGGTATTTGTGTTGATGAGTGTGCAGGGATAGTGTTAAGAGTGTAAGTTAAACACTGTCCTAGGGTCCCAGTATCCACAGGGGTTATTTTAATGATGGGCCCTTGGCAGTGTTAAAAACAAGGCGGTGGATGTGAGTGGAGGTGACTATGAACTCCCACATCCAGTGTGGCCAACATGTTTCAGCTAGGCCTCTTGTTAATCTGGCTTGTGGCCCAGGGTGGTACATGGGGGCCCATCCGAAATATGGGTTCTGGGTCAGATTGGCGAAAGGCGGTGGTCCAAAACTCTGGCCTTGATGTATAAACGTGCCCCAGGGTTGTTGCCATTGTGGTGTTCATCCCTTGCCTTTAGATTTGTAGGAGCCTGAGCTTGAGTCACTGGAAATTGAGCTGTGGTCTCCAGAAGTGTCAGAGGACCTATCCTGTTTTTGTGGAGCTGTGTAATTGTCCTCAGCGTAGGGATATATTTTTTGTAGGAATTTAAAAAAAAATCCTTTTGGAACTTGGTAATCTTAGACTGAGTAAGATACTCTCTATACTCTGTCATTTCTTTGATTGACTCCTCCAGCTTTTTCTTGAAAGATGTTATGGTTGTCTTAAAATGGCTTTCTGTGGCCTGGATGTCTATGATCATGGCATCAGACAGTCGTTTGGCAGTTTTAATTATTAGTACCAGCCAATCTCTGGTACAGTGCCAAGCGATCTGTGCCCAGTCCTTCCTGAAGGAAGCATCTTCCAGGAAGATCCTGGGGGCATTGGTCACTAGTAAGTCTTTGGGAACAGTGTTGATGCGAAGGTATTTGGTGAGGATTACACTGTGTAGAATCGTATGGATCCTGTTGCGCTTTTTCTCAGTTAACGTTTCCCAATCTGTTGTTTGGGCTATAGTCTGTGATATGTTAATGTCTGCTAGAAAAGATGGGTCAGCGAGGATTTCACTGACGTCATTGTCAGTGAAGGTCAATCCTGCATTTTCCGCCATGTTGGTGAGCGGGAATTTATCACCTTTTACTCGGTCAGAGCACGGGCACGGCGGTATAGAACCACATAACCTGAATGTGTTTTTACTGTAGCTAATTATCATATATGTGTGTTTGTTTGTTTGTTTATGTGGTTTTTTTTACCGCTTACAGGTACAAAACCACTAGAGGAAATTCTCCTCTTACATATATCGCACCTTAGCGAGTGCGTCACATAGCTGGTCACATATACTCTGTAGGCCACCTTTTTAAATCATCTTTCACATAAAGTCTTGATGAAAGCCAGATTAACAAGAGGCCTGGCTGAAACATGTTGACCACGCTGGATGTGGGAGTTCATAGTCACCTCCACTCACATCCACCGCCTTGTTTTAAACACTGCCAAGGGCCCATCATTAAAATAACCCATGTGGATACTGGGACACTAGGACAGTTTTTAACTTACACTCTTAACACTATCACTGCACACTCACCAAACAAATACCCGCTTCACTGTAACCAGGCATCGTAGCACACCCGAGGCACACTCAGTGCCCTGAGTGGGGCCCGATAATGAAGCATGCCACCAACTAGGTTGGTGGGTGAGGGCTTTCATAAAAAACAAATGTTTTTTCCTTATTCCTGAAGCACACATTTCGAGCTTCAATTTAAGAGCTAGTTCTTTTTGATTTTCATACATACACTATGGGGAGAGAACTAGCTATTTTCTGTTCCTCTCTCTCTCATTGATACTTTTTATTGCTGTCATTGGAGCTACAGCTGGCTCTGACAGTCGTAACCTTTGCCCAGGCTGTCCGTCCGTTACAGGATCACCGGTTGAGAATGACAGCCACTCCACCCTATTAAAGGCAGTGCCACCATCACTGATTTTTTTCTACCCAGGTAAACGATGCAAGGCATAGATAATATTGTCTAGGAAGATGTAGTATGGTCCAGCTGTGTGAACAAAGAAATATGCGTATAGGTCAGGGCCATTTGATTTTTTGTATAGCGAAAACAAACCCCGGCTTTGGGACCAATTCCTGCTTCTACAAGATTGGGAGAAGCAGGAAGCTTTATGTATTCGTTGGTTTGGTGCATTTGTCGTGCTGGGGTGACCCACCCAAGAAGTTGGCAGTGGCTGCTTCTTCTGGAATGTGGTTCTGCTTCTTCTTGTGACTCCTCTGTTTCTGGGTGGGTCAGACAGGTGATGTCTCTGAGAACAATGAGGGATGGACTGCGTTAGCTCGATGGAGTACTTGTAACCGTGGCCACGGAGGGATGATTGTAGTTCTGCCAAGATCTAAATCAGGCCCTATGTCATTGGGCACACTTCCTGAAACGCATGCAATAGGTACAGCGTGTGCAGCAGCTGGGCAAGGACTCTCCTGGCTTAATGAGTCTAAGACGGCCATAGCTGGAGGCCTGTCTTCAATTCCAGAGATCTTATCTGTAGTGCTTCAGAATCGGGAGGTATTTAGTATCAAGTTTTGTAACCAGAGCAGCACAGAACAGGGACAGTGACGCCAAACCCAATTGCAAAACACTGACAACTGGGAGGGGTCAAGTGAGGTGAGAAACGTTAGTAGGAGGCAGGGGCAGTTCCTCCGCTATGGCGGAAGAGCGTCTCCCCACTGCTTCCAAGCAGTGCAGAAGCAAAAGCATAAATTGATAATAACTTTCAGTTATTATCCTTTTATGTTTGGCTGCTTTGCGGGTGGGCTGGTGGCCGGGCTGCTCTGCTCTGCCAGCAGGGCAGTGGAGCAGTGGTTTGCCCACTCCTAAAAGTGCTCAGTGTCTGTTAGGTCGGCCCTCTCGGGCCACCCAAACCAGTCATGCGCACTTTCCCAATTCTCTATGCAAGCTGCATTACAGCCTGCATGTAGAACAGGCCCATCCCTACAGCATCCGCTGAAATTGCAGCATTGTGATTGGCTTAGGGGAGGGAGCCTGAGCCTGCTTCCTGTTGCTGAAATCAGAAGCAGGAGCAGCGATGCGGGTCTGGGCAGCGGCAAGGTAAGTTTTTTTTTAATTAAATTTTTCCCTCCCTCCTGCAATCACGGCCCCTGCACGACCTCCCTTTCCCATCCCGTGAGCCTCTTCCTGCCAGCCGCCTTACCCGCGAGTCATACCGGCCGCTGCTGGGAAGAGGTGAGAATGGGATAAGGTTGAAGCTCAGGTGACATAAGATTGGGGAGGAATTAAGTGATTTTTAAGGTCAAGCTAAGGTTGGGTTGATGCTAGGTTGACTTTAGGGTGTGATGGTGAGTTTGGGTTGATGTGAATTTGAAGTAAGGCGAGGTTGAGATGAGGATGAGATTGAGCTGGCTTGAAATTGAGGAGAGATGAGGTGAAATTGAGAGTGAGGTCGGGGTGATAGTAAGGCGAGATGATAGACATGGACCTAAAAAGACACTCCTCTATAGAAAGCCTGCCCTCCTTCAAATAACTGTAGAATGCGTGGCTAAGCAGTGCATTGTACAACACAGTATTACGAATGTCTTTCTACCTAAAAAGCCATCATTAAATATTGAGGTACTTTATGGTCTGCAGTATGGCCTAAGAGCAACAAACCTAGCAGGCTTTAAAAATGTATAACAATGCATAAGACTGGATACATAGCAGGAAAATGATGGCGACTCAGGCGAGTAAGTACCTCCTTTCTGAAACGTGCCCCACTGGAAATATCTTCTCTTCTCATTGAAAATGTCATATGCCTCAATTATAATTTTAAATAAAGTATCATGACATAAGTATTGCCCATCACTATTCTATTAACTGTTAATATTGCATCAAAATGTATGTTCCTGATAATCAGGTGACCACTAAAGCAACCTGTAACCTAAATTGTGTTCTCATTATTAGTTATAGAGTTAAACAAGCATTGGCATAGCCAATAGGTCTCGCCTTTGGGACTAAATACTTATAAGGTCCCAAAAGCGAGACCGATTGGCTATGCCAAGCGGCCGCGAAAATGATCGCGATCAAACATCAAAGCGGCCCGTGTGGTCGAAAGTGAAAGTAATCGCGGTAAAAAGCGGCGCGCGCGCCCGCTCACATGCACTGTAGCTCTAGGCTGGGCTGGTAGCACTTCTTGGAGCCCTCTCAATAAGTCTCGCCAGACGAGCGCATGCGCTGCGTCAGGCGAGACCTAAAAAGGACCTAAACCCTCACCCACGCGAGCTGGCATGCTTTATTCTAAGGTTGCTCCTCATCAAGGCCAGACTGGCCATAGCAGGCCTCGGGCATTTCCACGGGAGTTTGGAAAGGTGGGGGCCGCTTTAGCAGCAGTGGGGGTCAGTTTTGAAACAGTGCTGCAATATCGGCCCAGAGTAACAAAAGCCCCGGGTGGCTAATCTGATAAAATTGCCAGGGCTGCTTTGGGTTCCCAGTCCGGCCCTGCTCATCATCAGGGGTGTACATCAAGGCCAGGCTTATTCAAGGAAGGGAACCATTAGCTAAGCTGCCGGCCTGAACCTGGCCCATTAGCTTAGCTCATGATCCATTTCCATTAGCTCTCGGCAGGTAAAAAGGCAGCTGAGTTTAAAACTCTTCAAGCAGATTTTTAATGAGTGACATGGAATGCATACACCAACCCAAGCACAGGCAAAGAATTGACCTTCTTCTTTGCTCTACTATTACTGCCAGAGGAAGTGGGAACTGGGTGGGAAAGGCAGTCATGAGAGCTGCCTCACTGTTCCCACTGCTACCAGGCCACAGAATGGCAATGGAGAAGAACAAGAAGTCTGCAGGCAGGCTGAAGGCCCGCCCAGGAAATTGCCTCAATATTAGGGTGAATGGGAGTCTGTGCGTATGCAAGAGCGTAAAGGGTGCGTGTGGCCCTTGTGGTGCAATGGGGGTGAAAATCCTGCCATGTTTTGGATATCTTTCTGTTTTATGACAGTAAATGGGCATGAAAAGCAGAATCTGCCCATGTAGTGACCAAACACATATTTTTTCTATTCATGAAAATCAACCATATCTAAGCAAAAATATTGTTTTTGAAGATAATTGACAAAACTTCTGTTTGTGAAATTGAGGGTATGTTTCCAAAAAGGAAATGATTGTCACATTAACAAGTCTAGTTTTTTCAGAAGCTGGCAAACTGGGATGCAAGACAAAAAAAATTGCATTTTAAATGCTGTTTAAGCTGATATATGTGAAGCATAGATCATACTCAGTTCAGAAGCCCTAATACTCACCTTGGTTTCTTAATACTGAAGGGCACTTACTGTTATTACTGTTATTTCATGACTTTTGGCGAGACATTTTGCCAACTAAATTAATAAAGCTTTTTTTGATATTATCACTACTGCAATCTTTTTATGATATTATTGGTAATAACAAGTAAGTATGGTGCAATCAGTTTGCTGACTGATCATGTACGTTCTGTGTTAATGGAGCAAAGCATCGCTTTATGAGCCTGTAAGGTTTGTTTAGCCCTAGCAACGATAGCTGGCGATTTGACATTTGTATAACATTAGATTGTCTTACTCTGACCTTCTAAGCACATTAATAGTCACACAACATGACGGAGCATCTACTTGTAAGGGACAAGACAGAAATATTTATTTAAAATAGATGACTTCGGTCTTAGGATCGCACTCTGTCAGCCCCACCGTTGCAGGGTTCGAGACTACCCTGATTCTGGTTTCTCTCTTTTTTCCATTTTGTCGCTCTGTGCTTCGTTAATTACACTATATTGTGCCTTACTGTTGTTTATCTCATAGTATTGTGCCTTACTGTTGTTTTACCTCATAGTATTGTGCCTCACTGTTGTTTTATTTCATAGTATTGTGCCTGACTGTTGTTGGTTTTACACTATTTCCCTACGTTTCCCCCCGTTCTCACCGCCACATTGACCCGTGACCCCTCCACTTACCGCTCCCGCCTCCCAGCTTCTCATCCCTCCCCCCTCCCCTACATAATGGCAGACGCTGTGCGGTCGCACCACTGGCGCGCCGAAGGGGTGCCTAAGGCAAGATCGTCTGCGCCTGTCCGCGACCCGACAGCGACCAGCGGCAGGAACCCTGGATCTCCAGAACCCCGCCGATACAACTCCGCGGCACTCAATGCACTTAACCCCGGAAGACACACCGATTGCGAAAGATCCTCGCCCATCACCACCCATGGACAATTCTCGTGCAGACTCTGCCGCTGATCCTTCACTGTCGACAAAACCATCTCAACCGCCGAAGGCCCACATGATGCACGCACTGCTGAAACCCTAACTTGCATTCTCCTCAACATGCGCTCCCTCCACCGACATGCCATAGAGATCTGGAACTTGATCGACACCCTCTCGCCCGACGTCACCTTCTTCGCGAAAACCTGGCCCAACGCCACCTTCGGCCCCGACATTGCCACTACCATCCCCGACGGCTACAAGATCCAGAGAAAGGTCCGGCCCCACCGCCCAGGAGGAGGACTCGCCATCGCACACAAGACCCCCCTCCGACTCTCTACATCCAGCTTGGACCACGCTACGGGGCACCCTCATCTATAGACCACGGGACCTCGCACCCAGTCCGCAACTACCATCGCCGAACTCGCCGCACCCCACGCCATCACCTTCACGGATAACATCCTACACGGGGACCTGAACTTTCACCTCGACAACTTCGCCAAGCTCAGACTGAAGCAGCTGGTTAACACACCCATGCACAATGCTTGACACACCCTCGACCCAATCTTTGCGGGTGGGACTAACATCCACTTCAGCCACACCACCTAGCCCCCTCTGGACGGACCACCACTGCATCCACTTCACCTTCAACACCACCATCACACCCAAGCCTCTCCCACGCCCGCCACAAAGGAACTGGAGCAAGGTCTCAGAGGAACTCCTCAACGCCACCCTCCGCCATACTCCCCTACCCCCCCAGCACCTCAACCGACACCAACTCCACAGTCAAGGAATTCCACAGCTGGATCTCCTGCTGCACCGAGAAACTCGCACCCCGCCAAACAACGACCCTTGAAGGCTGCCTGGTTCACCACAGAACTACAAGAAACTAGACACTCCTGCAGACGCCTAGAGAAAACCTGGCGAAACCAGAAAACCATGGAACAATCACAGGAGTGCCCTGAAGGAATAACACCAGCGCATAAGAGACACCAAACGGACCTTCATAAGAGACAAAGTCAAGACCAACGCAACCAATGCCAAGGAACTGTGCAACGTCATACAGCAGTTCGCAAAACCCCCCAGCGAAACCACGGAAGTCACACCTTCCCAAGAACTCTGCGACAAGCTCAGCTTCTACTTCCATCTGAAGATCAAGGTCCTCTACGACAACTTCAAAGAACAGGCACCGGACACCACCACCCCCCCCCCACCCCGCCGCCGATAGGCCATCCATCATGACCTGGAATCCCGCCACTATAGAACACATCACCGCAAGCATGAAGAAAATCCACTCAGGAGCCCCAACGGACCCTTGCCCACCGCACATATTCCACAGGGCCGCCGCTGCCATCGCACCCGAACTGGGTCGGACCATCAATGCCTCCTTCAGGTCTGGCATCTTCCCAGATGACTGGAAACAGGTGGCGATTATAATCCTCCTCAAGAAAACAACGGCCGACCCAACGGACCTGAAAAACTACCTGCCCATCTCTCTCCTCCCCTTTGCGGCCAAAGTCACTGAGAGACTCGTAAACGCCAAACTGACCGCCTTCATCGAACAGAACTCCATCCTGGATGCCTCCCAATCTGGATTCCGCAACAACCACAGCACCGAAACCGCCCTCCTCGCCGCCACTGACGACATCTGCATGCTACTCGACCAGGGACACACCGCGGCCCTCATCCTTCTGGACCTCTCTGCAGCCTTCGACACCAGTTCACATCGCACACTCGCAGCCAGACTTCACGACGCGGGGATACAAGGAACCGCCCTCGACTGGATACAATCCTTCCTCTCCTGCCGAACCCAGAGGATCAGACTCCCTCCCTCCCTTCATCTCTGAACCCACGGATATCAACTGCGGAGTACCCCAAGGATCATCGCTCATCCTCACGCTCTTCAACATCTACATTGCCCCCCTCGCCGCCATCGTCAGACAGCATGGGCTCAGCATTTTATCCTACGCCGACAACACCCAGCTCATCCTCTCACTCACGAAGATGCCCAAAGACACCAGACTCTGTTTCCAGGTAGGAATGAAGAATGTAGCAGCCTGGATGAAAGACAGCTGTTTGAAGCTCAACTCTGAGAAGATCGAGGTCCACATCCTCGGACCCTGCACCTCCGCATGGGACAACACCTGGTGGCCCGCCGCCCTCGGAACCCCGCCCACCCCCACAGACCACACACGAAACCTCGGCATCATCCTCGACTCCTCCCTCTCCATGAACCGCCAGATTAACGCCGTGGCCTCCACCAGCTTCAACTGCCTCCGCATGCTCCGCAAGACCTTCAAATGGATTTCCCCGACTGCAGAAGAACCATCACCCACATAACCAGCAGACTGGACTATGGCAATGCCCTATAACCCTTCTTCACAAACTCCAAACCATCCAGAACGCCACTGCCAGACTCATCCTCGGGACACCACGTCACGAACACATGACCCAAAACCTACGTGACCTCCACTGGCTCCCCGTTGATAAGAGGGTCACCTTCAAACTCCTCACCCACACCTACAAATCACTCAACAACATCGGACCCAGGTACCTCAACGAGAGATTATCCTTCCACGCACCGAAGAGGAACCTCCGATCCGCCGACCTCGCCCTGGCAGAGGTCCCCCGCATCCGCAGAAACAGAACAGGTGGGAGAACCTTCTCCCACATCGCAGCCAAGACCTGGAACAAGCTCCCTGTGAACATCAGACGCTCCCGACCCTGCACACATTCAGGAAGGACCTCAAGACCTGGCTCTTCAACTGATACGGAGCTGCCCCCCCCCCCCCCCCCCCCCCAGTGCCTTGAGACCCTCATGGCTGAGTAGCGCGCTATATAAAACACTGATTGATTGATTGATGACATGCATGCTTTAAAAGATGACAGGACATGTGGCATTATATCACAAGATCTTTTTACTTTCCACCAGGCATGTACCTCTGTAGTCAATTTAGGGAGATTAGTCTAAAAAACAATATTTTGCTGCAACTGTCTCAAGGTTGCTTTGGGGAACTTACCTCCAAAACCCCCTGGTGGGGGTATGATATGCATAGCAAACTAAACCTTTTTGAATTCTTTTTGGCTGCTTTTAAGAACCTCAACGTTTAGCCATTTAGGGACTTATTACGAGTTTGGTGGATGGGTTACTCCATTACAAACATGATGGATATCCTGTCCGTTGTATTACAAGTTCCATTATATTCCATTGGATATCCCTCACATTTGTGTTGGAGTAATCTGTCCGCCAAACTCGTAATAAGGCCCTTAATGTGAAAATTTGAATTTAAGTCACGTTTTGGCATGTTTTTGTTGAAATTCCTCCCTCCCTCCACCAAAACCACAACATTTTTTTTAAAGGTCAAAAGTCTGCCTCTCTCCTTTAGCCCGCTCGGTCCAATCCAAGGCAGGTATTTATGCAGCACAACTTTCAAAGTTCGCAGCAGGCCACTGGCTGTTGGCCAGATTGCTAGTACTAGTACTGATCTATTTCATAGGTTCAGTTCATTCATCCATGGAAATATTGAGCACCAGGATGCTCCAAGGGATAAACATGCATTGTACAAATGCTTGTCATTTTACGTTTCCTTATTGTACATATTACCATTAGGTTCCTAATCTCGCAAGTTCAAGCCTCAGACAGTTGAGTTAACAAATACTGCCTCAGAGCGTGCATCCATCATCTAAAGTACACATTGCTGTGACAGCGTGAACAGTATCATTGTATGTAAAGTATACATCAACATGTTCTTAAAACTCAATGGAGACAAGACAGAGGTGATGGTTATTGGTGGGAATAAAAATCTGGGACCTCAGGCCTTTGGCAAGCACTGTTGGGAGAGTTCCCTTTGCAGGCCCCTGAGGTAAAGAACCAGTGGGTGATTCTTTTTTTTTTTTTAACTTCTTTTTATTAAATAGTAGTCAGCTTTAACATACATGGTCATATGCTTACAATGGGTTGCGCACAGTATCATTCGAGTATGCATTTTTATTAATCAAGACCCACTCAGATCGTAATAGTCAGAATCACCCAATCCCGGGCCCATCCCGCCTAGCTGATCAATACCACTCCAATCCCCCTGTAATCTTCCCATTGTTGCCAAACTTTTTCCCATTTCCTGGGACATCCCCTGCCCTCATAAATAGTTTTTTCCGTCGCACACCAGTCCATATCCCGTTTCCACGGAGACACCCTAGGAACCTGGTTCGCCCCCCATGCGCCAGCAACGTTTCTTTTAGCAACCATAGAAGCCACTTGCAGCCAGATTTGTTGGTATTTGGGCCATGTCAGTTCTCCAGACACACACAGTACATGCCATCTGGGATCTAAAGGGATTTCCTGTTCCAAAACTTCTGACATGATGCTGACCACCTTTTTCCAATATATCTGAATAACTGGGCAATCCCACAGGATATGGAAGAATGTTCCTTTCTGGGTACACCCCCTGTGGCACTCAGTAGAAATACGCCTCAATCTAAACATAAGTGTGCTGGGGCAGTAGGACCTGTGTAATATCCGCAATTGGACGAGTCTGAATCGTGCCCTGGCTTCAGTGAGTGATATTTAAAATCAGAATTTGACCTTTATCTCACAGATGCAAAAGGTGTGGACTACAAGCTTAGGTATTCTTAAAACACTGAAAAATGTTCACCCTTTTCTCTTTGAAGAAACGTTTGGCCAATCCAGTGCTGCATGCTTTCTCTCCCACACTGATTACTGCAATGTCCTCTGTGTGGGACAGCCCATCTGTGCCCTGGGAAGCTGCAGCAAATGCAAAATACGGTGTCAGAGTAGTGCTGGGCTGAAACAATTCAAGCATATATTGACTAAGATGGCTGACGTTGCATAAAAGAGTCACCCTGGAATGAGGTCCCTGGCACATTGGGTATACTTGAGAACTGGGCCCCCAATCCTCACATGTTTAGTCTCCCCCTACTGTCCTGAAAGGCCTTTTTGTTCTTGTATTTTCCTCCTGCTGAAAATTCCTAGTAGGAAGAGGGTGTGAGCTGGAGGGAACGTCTTTTAGGATTTCATTTTCTCTTGATTGTAGAATGCATAATAAATCATAACAGAAAATGTTCCCAATAACGAGTCACATACATTTCCGTGTTTCTATTTCCTGTTATCTTTTTATTTTAAAATCAATCTAGCCTCAAGAATCTGAATACTGCCCCACAGCCAACACGTGTTTCGAGGCACCACCTCTTTTTCAAAGCTGTAATAGGCATACAAATTCATGCATGCATTACCTCACAGTTCTTATAATATAAATTAGTTTACTCAGAAGTCCTGTCAATTCATTTGCACTGCCCCGGTGAGAGTTTTGGTGCTGGAGGAGTGGCGCCGGGCAATTTTTCCCCCGCCTATCTCTGTGTAAGGTCTGTTAGGATATTGGGACCCAACATTTGGAATGGGTTGCACTTAACATACGATCCAACTTTGAGGTTCTTTAAGAGAGCAGTATGCGCCACTCTGCAGGCATAATCCTTATTCGGCCTCCTGCTTTGCTGGATATATTACCTAACTGTCTTAGTCGTGATATGTCTTATCTTATTTTCTGCTCTTAATTTCAATTTACTCATAGCGCCCAGAAGCTATGGTGAATGTGGGCTTTATAATAATAATATTTATTAACTCATTGACACATTGCTATTTTTCGTGCATGTAAATATACATCAAAAAGCCTTTTTTCCATGATGCACAGTGCAACAGAAATTCCTTGTATTAATTAGAATGTACCCAAACCCTTTAATGGCTGTGTATTATTCCTATCCTGTAGTAACTGTTCATTGGTGCAGTGTGTTATGAAGTACGTCATTTGCAGTGTACTTTTACAACAATCAATTTATAATGAATTACAATAATCTCACATCACAATACAGTTGTCCCTGAAACTGATCCAGTTTGGATCGAGGCTGCTGTCCAGGGTGCTGTATACACAACCGGACATTACGTTTCCCAAAGTTTATTTGAGGAAAGTCCCAACTTCCAAAGTTATCTTTCCGTTCAACATTTGTGACCAGTATTAACGGCTCAATATGCTTTATTTAAAACATGATTGTTCACATATCTTGCCAAATAAATCTCAGTTGAACACAACAACATACTCAAAATAAGAAAAAATAAAATGAATCGATTGGTTTAATATACTAATATATTGCAACAGTTGCTAAAATATTTGCCAAATGTAAGCACCTTGGGTAGTCTTTCCTGGGGCCAGGCCCCCCAAAACATAAACTGGTGGATGTGGGTCTGTTGCCAAGTTCCTGGTGGTTAGCTCTCGGTCTTCAGTGCAGTCGCCTTGCGTGGTGGCCCGGGGAAGGGAAATCCAGAGATAGCCGACCTGCCCTAAATTTGGAGTTACTAAAACTGTGACCGGTTGCCCTGTGGCAAATGGACCACTGGGTAAAAGTTTTTCAATAGGTGATCCTCCTTAGCTCCTGCAGTATGACATCTGGTGGGTTCCACCTCACAATAGAGCAGGGGAAACATGAAGTTGGCGGACAAGCCATCCAGCTTTTTTTGGGCAGAACGTCCACCAATCTCCTGTATTTGAATTCCAAACCTTCTAAATCCTCCAGGAGTACGCCTATACCTCGACTCTCTACCCTCCGATACTTGTATAAAAAGAGTTAAACTCTTCTACGCAATTGGGGTGAAATACTATTTAGTACGCGGTTGGTTTATTATAATAGTGCCCACCAAGGAGGATACTGCCTAATCACTACTGACTGCCCCAAACACAAAGAAAAGACCTCACACTTCAGAAGACCTGATGATCAACATATCACTGGTCTCCTAAACCTCAAACAGTGTATATGGCCCAGTGAAAAATGTGGATGATGCACTAGATATATATATTTAAGATTGTACCATACCACATTATAACTGCCTGCATGCCTTGTTTCTCCTTGCACCCACACCCTTCTACATGAACACATCTGATGGTGGCAAAGGCCAACCAGCTTAGAACACGCTGTTCTCAATAGCACACCTATACATCTAACTGCCTGCGGCAGACCGAAGACCTTCTAACCTTCAGGAGACTCCTCAAGACCTGGCTCTTCGAACAGTAGCAGCGTTCCCCTCCCCCCCCCCCAGCGCCTTGAGACCCTCACGGATGTGTAGTGCGCTTTACAAATGTTATGATTGATTGATTTAACTGCCCAGTCCGGGTAGGTTTTTCATCCCCAATACTGTCAGCAAACAGGATAAAAGGCTGGTTAAGTCTCGCCACGCAGAGTTCATTATTTTTCAAAGGATGGAGGTGGCTTTTAATAAGCACTTCATTTTTGACTACTTTATTACCTTAGCCCAGGATGATATGGCTTTTTATCTCACGCTGGGATTGTCAGGTAGGAAAGGTCTCTTTTATTTAGACTTAGAGCTGGTAAGGTGTTTCTCTGCAGAGCCCACAGTGTGGAGAAGGGATCTGGGATCTGCCCTGCGATGGGCAGGCAGAGCAGTCGATGTTACATTTTATGCTCTTCTGCAAATCTTACCGATGTTACTTTCAACTCTGCTTAAAACACATTTTGGAGCCACTGTCATTTAGGAAATGTAGAGAGGCCCTACTTCATTTACAATTGTTAAACAGCCCTGATATTTGTTTTAGAGTATGTAGTTTTCTCAAGATGTCGCTATGATGCAGGGGTAATGGTTAGGCACAGTGGCGGCTGGCAACTATGGGGAAGGTGAGGGTGAGCGTGCACGCAAATAATATTAAAAAACACACTTACAGAACACGAACCCGCTGTCGTCTGCCCTGGACCTCTTCTTTCTCAGGAACTGAAACTGGATGCTGCAACTCCCTTGACCAATCCTGGCGCTGGCCACAGGATGAGAGCAGCTCCGTGAATGGAGGGAGCTGCCGCACTCGGCGCTCCCCAGCGCATTGGAACCTGAACTTGCTCTAACCCTGCATGTGTGGCTGGCCATCCCAAGACAGCCGGCCAAAAAGACATGCACACTTTACACAGTTCACCGACAGCCCACAGTCCTACCTTCTTCTGTCACTCATCAGGCCCCGCCCTGACGCTCTGTCCAGGAGGGGAGAATGAAAAATATTTTTCTTCTGTGGGGCTTTTAAGTGGGGCCACACTCCTCTAACGGAGGAGCCGCCCCTGGCAGGCAGTTATTCACTGTTCATGACATGCACTTATTGCTTTTACCATCCATGCACTGATGGTTGTATCTGTCTTCAAACATTCTTTGTTAATCTTTTCACTGTGATATTTTAGGCTGATTTTTATTCTTTAAAAAGTGTTTACGTGATGTCTAACATGACACTTTTTACTTACTTCAACATTAATTTTAAATGATGATTTTCTGTGTACTTATGCTGTATGTATTTTGCTCTTTTATGAGCTTTGTTTAAAGATCGAATAAGGAAAGATTTGATTGGACCTGCCCAGTTCTACTCCACGAATGTCAGCATGATTTGTAGGGATATCTCCATAAGCACTTGCAACAGCTTGTTTTGCATTCTCTTCTGCACGTCTGCCGACCAGTTATATTACACAATGCTTGGCTTCAGAACTTCCTTGAGCTGTGCTGTAAACACTTTGAGACAGCCCAGGTCGTGCAGTTGTGCACATTTCAAACAGGCCACAGCAATGTGGCAATATTGGTGATATGCAAAAGTAGCGTCTCCGGATTAGGGGACGTCCCCCTGAGCACTGCGTGAAACCCGCGTTGGCGGGATGTATGAAGTCTGTTAGCAATGTATGCGAAAATTGTAAACTCAATAACTCGTGCTGAGCTTATAAAGATTTATTCATGGTTCGATATTAATTTATTCATTTCGAAGGCTGATGATATCAGCTTGAATAGAGGTGTCGCAAATTTCAATCATATCTCCCGATGCATTTGGTGATGTAACATACAAACACTGGTAAAGCCAGTAGGTCTTGGATCTAAAATACTGGCTTTGCCAATGTTTTCTTCTGCTGCATGTGTGCAAAGTGATCATGTGTATATGCATGGCTAGCAATCTTGGAATGGGTTTTCTACTAAAGAAAACCCATTCCAAGATGTCTGCTGATGCACACTTAGGCCGCCATCTTTAATTTACCATTCTAACATGACAGATGCCCATGTTGGATCTGGAAATTAAAATATTTAGAAAAATGAAATCAAGACACAAATAAAAAAAAAAGAGAGCCCAGCGCTACTTTATATCTTTCGAGTCCCTCATAACAATACATTTATATTTAAAAGATTTTAACACAGGGAGCAAGTGGGAAGCCGGCGGCCAGTATTGGAAAGTGAGGGGGGATGAAAAGAGAGCATGCTAGGGGTACGAGGTGGGGGGTGTTAAGAGAATTGTCAAACATGTACTCCAATGGAGTGGTAAGTGCAAAATAAAAAAGAGCCCCTCTCAAGTATGCAGAGGAAGGTTACAACTTGCTGAATCAGAACACTGTGAGACTGACATTTCCTTGGGTGGGACAGATAGATACAAGAATATGGCGGAAAGCCATAGCATCAGAAGTATACAACTGAGAAAGAAAACAAAGCCATCCAAACATGAGCAAGTGACCGCCCCACAGCTCGCACAAGTACATGATATGTATTAAAAACAATAGGGCTGCCTAAAGACAACTAAAGCTATCCTAAAATCAGTCCAAAGAATGCGCCTTTCTCATGGGTACAATCATGAAAATATTGTGTCCTTTGACATAAAGGAACTAGGCAATATTAATATTCAAACTGATATATTTAAAAGCAAGCGTGATCATAGTGTATTTCACTTTTTACCCTTTGTAAACTCGTATTCCATTTTTCATTAATTGATGCTGATGCATTTTCCTTTTTATGAACACGCCATGTTGTTCATTCACAGCCATTTTGTGTGCCCATGTTGTAGGCAAACCTGTCCTGTGCTCGGGCTTCTAACCTAATTAGCAACTTTTTTTTCTATTGAGACTTGCAAGAAAGGTTTTCTAAGTGGCAAACGCAGAGTCTGGGAAATGTATATTATATGTTACAATTTCAAGGTCCTCTCAGTCCTTTTCACGGGAAAGCCCAGCACCTGTGGGGACTCCAACTGAGTTTTAGTTACTGTTTATGGCACGAAAATGCATAAAAAGTGATGATCTGTGGAATGGGTCAGCATTCTATGCTCATTAGCTCGTGGAGGCGAAGTGCTGGCTTACATAGTGCTTACTGTTTTCCATTTTACTTTAATAAACATGTTATAGACTTCAAGTAGATGCCAACACATTGCATTTTCTTTCAGATAGCATCATGGGGAGAATTGTGATATATAGCATTAAGGGGAGAATTGTGATATGTATTTGAAAATCTCTGGGTATAAATAAAGAAGAGGAATGAGAGGGGAGGTTTGTGAAATGCATTCAGAGATCCCCTGGCTATATCTACATTCACTAAGAGCATGCACGTCGATTCACTAAAATGTCAGCCCTGATGACATCACACAGTTGACCTCTTGTGTCCTTTTCAAGGGCTAAGGTACGGTTAAGGAGTGTAAAGCACGGATAGTAAACGTGGCTCTTAAAGCACTGTTTACTTTCTGTTTCTGCTGCTGTCTTCTTGACACCAGTGATATCAAAGGCAGAGGTGGACATGCCAAAGGCGAAACCTTGCACGCAGGTGCCCAGCCACCATCTTGGGATGGCGGCGAATGTTGGAACGATAGGAAAAGTTTGCAGAGCTCTGGAGAGCGTCACCATTGTAGACCCTATAGTGCCACGACCCTTCGCTGCATTCTATGGCCCCGGGCACGCACCTTCTTGCACCTGTGTTAAGAGTATCCCTGGTCGCAATCCATTTCAAGCCTTTGACGATAACAACTGAACCTGCTATTAATGGACTGTGTTACCTGCGTGGCTCACCTTTTACTTCAAATGCACTTAAAAGTGATTGCTATTATATGTACTACTGAGTCCCTTTATTTCCACACTATACAATTGTTTTTTCTCATAGTTTTACAGGTTTCATGGTTCCAGTCAGGGCCTCAAGTGATTGGTGTTGTTGGAAGAGGATGTATCTCATTCTGTCCCAGACCTACAGGGAAAACTGGGGCTATACAGAGTATCTTTTTCATTTTGGTGTCTCCTGGGCGTGAAATTATGAAAATGTGTTCCTAATTTCCACGAATTTGTCAACGTTATCAGAAAGCCTTGCGAGGGGGTCGGGGTGGGGGTGGGTGCCTCTTAACCTCTTTATAACTCAGAAAAACCAGGGGCAAATTTTTTCCGACTGGTAAATTTCCAAGTAAGGCGCAGTCCCACATCTTTTTAATGTAGGTATGCCTGTGGTATTTCTGTAGCACACACCTAGCCAAAAGGCAGCAGAGCATGTACAGGTTTAAAAACAAGCATAAAGTCAATGAGTGGTAGGAGAGGTAGATGGTTTGTGGACTGTTAATGCATTGTGATGTCGTTTTAGAGATCTTAACATGTTGGCTTCTGACTTGCTGAGTGTATTTGGGTTTGCCTGTCCTGTCGCTCCTTGCTTCAAGCTCACTCATGTAGCAACTTGAAAATACAACCAGAGTTATGTAAGGCCGGTGTGTTATCATCTACTCTGATGAGTAAGCCTTTATTGGGAAACTAGCTGTCAATTTGGTGTCACACCCAAATTTCACGAAGCGCGTTGAAAAACCAGCTGTGCAACATGCATATGCTTGGAAGTTGGCACACAATTGTCTACTCACTTGTTGACTTCATTTTTTCTTGTGCGCTGGAAGGTGGGGCCAACACACGTTAATGAGAGTTTGAAGGGAGCATTCCGACTGAGGATGAACTTATAAAGTATAGAGTTAACCTTCAGTAACAACTAAATAATGTGGTTCTCAAAATGGCAGCTGTAGGAGGTAGTTACTGGTACCTGTACAGATTGCATCAACTAGGAAGTGGATCATCTCATGATATGGTTGGGACCAATATACTCACTTAATTTTTAGGTCTTATGTTATCCAAGACCTTATGATTTTACTTAAATTATATGCATAATATTCATAGTAAAAATTTAAAAAGAGGGTAGGGTTGGGAATTAGTTGGGTTGCAAGAGGAATACTCCCTGATTAAAAATAAAGAGACACTTAGGGGAGGGTGGAGGCAGAAATGGTAAATAGGTAAAATGAGAAAAGAATGTACTTGGATGAGAATTTCAGAAGGAGCAGCCAAAAAAGATGATTGTTAGACCCGGCCTCGTGGCAGGGCCATCCCTGTCCCCGCACCACATATCCTGACCCATGCACCTCAGGCAGCCCCCGAGCACACGGCCTAGCCGATCCTTCCCACCAGAACACACACACACCCGACCCGGACTTCCCCGTCCGTGGCCTTCCTCCTTTCGGCCACACCGGGCCCGCGTGCCCACTTCATGCACCAAGATGGCCGCCCGGCCCCAGCGCGACCATGGCCTGGAGGCGCCACTCCGGCTGGAGGATATCGCGTTCCCATTGGGATGAGAGAGGGAGGAGCAGTTTCCATCGCACCTCTGAGCTCCCCTGGGAAGGTGGGTTTCGATCGGCCCTCCGGCCTCCCCGAGGGCTGGCTCCACGCCTGCTGGGTGTCTGGGACTCCTCCCAACCCGGCCCTGAGAGGATCAAAAGACTGGCAGAAAAAGCCCGACAAGCGACCCCCAGGTGACAAGACCCCTGCCTGCACAGACTCCGGACATCAAAGAGGGGTCGACCTATAACAAGGGGTGCTCTGGGACTATCCGGCAGATTCGCCTTTGGAAACCCCTGAGCCCTGCTGAGTGACTCGCGGCTCCCTGAAGATCGTAAGACCTCCGAACTTGTGCTTGAGCCCTGCTGAGTGACTCGTGGCTCCCTGAAGATCGTAAGACCTCCGAACTTGTGCTTGAGCCCTGCTGAGTGACTCGCGGCTCCCACAGACTCTCCTGGGCCCATCGGACCCCGACGACGACAAGCGTATCCCCCAGCTCGAGGATTGTGAGCTGTGCGCCGGGTACGCCCCTGCATTGATCCATATCCCCAAAGACTGTCCCGCTACCTCCTACCCACCCCGAGACTCTGTGAGCCGTGCTCTACTTGTATATATTTGCCTTGCTGATCATAAAGATCCGACGACTCCGATTTGATAAAGATTTGTTCTTAAGAACTCACGGTGTGGCGTCTCTTTGTCGTGTGGTGCCGAGTGTACGATCCTAGATACGAGATTCCTCCCCTGAGGAGTCTCCCGCCAGTGCCCGGCTACGATACCGCGAGGGTTGGTCTCAGAATAGTCAGGGCCCCCCTCCGGGCTCCTCTGAGGTCGCCTTCTAACATTGGTGGCAAGCGACGGGATTCGGGCCCATAATCTAGAGATCGTACCGTGAACGGCTGACGCACCACCGACAAAGATGGCAGAAGGAAACGCCATGATTCTCACAGAAAACAACACCAGTACCGTGTTCCAGGCGGAACAACTGGAAGAGTACACGCACAGAGAACTGAAGCAATTCTGCAAAGAACTAAAAATCGCTACCACTGGTCTCAACACCAAAGAAGATAGGCAGAAGGCACTAAAAGCTTGGGTGGATTCTGGAGCCCCCCGCCCAGAAGGAGCGGTGGAGCTCCACGACGAAGCTGGACCCTCCCAAGGAGAACGCAGCAGTAACCAGGTGCGAAGCTTCGTACCAGACGGGGGCCTATCCCCGGAGGAACTCGCAGACAGAGAGAGAAGTCGCCATCACGAACTCGAATTGGCCAAACTTAAAATGGAGGGCGAGTTGAAATTAGCCGAGAAAAAGCTAGCAGTGGAACAGATGCGAGTACAAGGAGAACTAGAAGAGAAGAAACTCCAACGGGAACACGAAGGAAGGAGACTCCAACTGGAGCATGAACGCAGCTTGAAGGAAATCGAGCTAAAGGCAAAAAGCGAAGAAGCGCGGCCCCCAGGAAACCGAGAGGCGGCCTCCACGGTGGAGCAGAAGGTCCACATTCCCAAGGATGTGGTCAAAGAATATTACAAAAACGATGACATCCAACAGTGGTTCAGGGCATACGAGGTCGCCATGACCTCCCATCGGGTCCCGCAGAAAGATTGGGGGGCCGGGTTGTGGGGACGATTTCTGAGCGAAGGGAGAGACACCCTGCTCGACCTACCAACCTCCATGCAGACCCCCTACAGCCACATGAAGGAGGCCCTCCTCACAAGGTACGGCCTCACCCCGGAGATGTACCGCCAGCGGTTCCGGGACTGCAGGAAGATCCCGGGCACCACCTGGGTGGAGTATGTAAACTTCTTCAGCCGTGCATTCGATGGGTGGATCAAGGGCAGCAAGGTAACCACCCTAGAAGAACTAACCGACCTCATGTTGTGGGAACACCTGGCTGCGAACTGCTTCGTGGAACTACGCCAGCATCTGCTCGACAGCAAGCTCACGGATCCGAGAAAGCTGGCTGTCGAGGCGGATCGCTGGACCAACACCCGGGTCTCCCGGGGCCCCGTAGGAGAGTACCCCCGACCCAGTCAGGGACCACCCCGCCAGAGAGGGGGGGGGGGACCAGGGAGGGCAGAGAGAGTCCCATTTCAGTCCCCCGAAAACCCAACCTCCGCCTTTCCCGGCACCCCCACCAGCTGTATCCGGCCCACCCATGAGACGGGGGCACCGGGTGACCATCACTTGTTTCCGTTGTCAGAAGCCCGGGCATTACGCCAACAACCCTGAATGCCCCATGGCCCCACACATCACCCCGACAGCACCCCCGCTAGACAGATAGCCAATGTAGCACTGGGGGAGGAGGTTGAGGAGACCGTAGAGTGGGAACCCGCCGCCATGGCCCTAGCATCATTAGGAGATAGAGAAATGGTCCCTGGAAGCCTCCTGCCCTCCAACCCGAAGAAATATGGGCAGCTCGTAACGATCAATGGCCACCAAGTAGAGGCCCTTCGTGACACCGGGGCTAGCATCACCGGTGTCCTCAGTCATTTAGTCAACGAAGATCAGGTCCTCCCCAACGTCTTTTGCCCGGTAATTTCCGCTGACAATACGGAAAGTCTGTGTAAGGTAGCCCTGGTGCCTTTTGAATGGGGAGGGGTGGTCGGTAAACTGAAAGTCGCAGTGAGAACCTCCCAGCCAGTCGACTGTCTCCTGGGGAACGACCTGGAAAGTTCCCCCTGGAAACAAGTCGAGCGCAAGACCCACCTAGGGATGATGGGTCTCCCTGAGTGGGTGTGCGCCACCACCCGATCTATGACAGCCCGACTGACCCCCTTTGGGGAAGTCGGAGGCGCCCCGACCACCGAAGACAGGATGGTCCCCGCCGAGGGTCCCCGCATCCCCCCACAAGTAGGGTCGGTCGCCAGCGACGAACCCCCACCTTCCGACTCCGCACAGGTCACCGAGTTAGGCGATCTGCCCAAGTTGGCCCAGTGGCGCCACGAGGGGGGCCCCTCCCGAGAGGAGTTCTGCCGGGAGCAAGCTACCTGTCCTTCCCTGGTCGGGCGCCGGCAACAAGCAGCGGCCCAGGCCGCGGGCGACCAAACTGGAACGCACCGGTTGTATTGGGAAAATGACCTTTTGTACAGCGAGCAGAAGTCGGTGGAGCTAGGATCCGCCCGGGTGCTGGTGGTACCCCTACGCTTCCGAGACCTCCTCCTGGGCTTGGCCCACGACGTCCCCCTCGCAGGCCACTTGGGCCAGGACAAAACCTACAGTCGCCTCGTGACTCACTTCTACTGGCCCAGAATGAAAGCGGGTGTGGAAGCCCACTGCAAGTCCTGTCCCACGTGCCAGGCTAGTGGGAATAGCGGAGGAAAGCGCAAGGCTCCCCTCCAACCCTTCCCTATCGTCAGTGCCCCTTTTGAACGGGTCGGGATCGACATCGTGGGGCCCCTGGACCCCCCAACCTCCCAAGGTCACCGCTTTATCCTCGTCCTGGTGGATCATGCCACCCGATACCCTGAGGCCATACCCCTGCGCACCGTCACAGCCCCCGTGGTGGGCCGGGCATTGATGGGAATCTTTTCCCGTATGGGTTTTCCCCGCGAGGTCGTGAGCGATCGCGGTACGAACTTCATCTCCAAATACATGACGTCCCTGTGGCAACAATGTGGAGTGTCCTATAAGTCCACCACCCCTTACTACCCTCAATGAAATGGCCTGGTAGAACGGTTTAACCGGACTCTGAAGGGGATGATCGCGGGCCTAGAAGAGCCCCTCCAGCGTAAGTGGGACGTCCTGCTCCCCTGCCTCCTGTTCGCCTACCGGGAAGTCCCCCAGAAATCCTTGGGGTTCAGCCCCTTCGAGTTACTCTACGGGCACCCCGTCCGGGGGCCCCTCAGCCTGGTCAAGGAAGGGTGGGAGGCGGCGCCCTGAGGCCCCCCCCCCCGAGATGTGTTCCGATACGTCCTGACCCTCCGAAACCAGACTAGGAAGTTCCGAGAGCTGGCCGAGGCCAACCTGGAGGCGAGCCAGGAAGAGATGAAGCGCTGGTACGACCAGAATGCCACTCTGGTCGAGTTCCAGCCGGGCCAGCAGGTATGGGTCATGGCCCCCGTGAATCCTTGCGCCCTCCAGGATAAATGGACCGGGCCCTTCAAAGTGATTGAGCGGAAGAGCCAGGTCACGTACTTGGTGGATGTCCAGTCCCCCCGGGACCCCCTCCGGGTCCTTCACGTGAACCGCCTCAAGCCTCACTTTGTGCGGACGGAACTGAGCCTCCTGCTGGCCACCGATGACGGGGCCGAAGAGGAGTCGGATCCCCTCCCTGATCTCCTGTGTACCAAAGAGAAGGATGGCTCTGTAGATGGAGTGAACCTCTCCCCATCCCTCACTTCCCAGCAACATGAGGATTGCCGCCAGCTCCTAGGGCAGTTTTCCGACCTATTCTCTCTGGTCCCCCAAGTCACCGACTGGTGTGTCCATGACATGGACACCGGAGACAGCCCACCGGTGAAACACCGAGCCTACCGATTCCCTGATCGAGTCCGGTCCTGCATTCAGGCCGAGGTCTCGAAGATGTTGACCTTGGGAGTGATCGAACCCTCAGACAGTCCCTGGGCCAGCCCCGTGGTCCTGGTCCCGAAAGCAGCTGCCCCCGGTGTCGCCCCAGAGCTCCGCTTCTGCGTGGACTACCGGGGACTCAATGAAGTCACCCGAGCCGATGCCCACCCCATTCCCCGAGCCGACGAGCTCATTGACCGACTCGGGGCTGCTCGGTTCCTCAGCACATTCGATCTCACCTGCGGCTATTGGCAAATTGCGCTCACAGAAGGAGCCAAGGAGCAGTCCGCCTTCTCCACCCCGGATGGGCACTATCGCTTTCGCGTGATGCCCTTCGGGATGAAAAATGCCCCGGCCACCTTTCAGCGACTGGTAAATAGAGTCCTGGCCAGGCTGGAACAGTTCAGCGCTGCCTATCTAGACGATATCGCAGTTTTCAGTTCCGAATGGAGTGAGCACCTCCAGCACCTCCGGAGGGTGCTAACCGCCCTGCGCCAGGCAGGCCTCACCGTGAAGGCCAGCAAGTGCTAGATTGGGCAAGGTTCGGTAGTCTACCTGGGGCACCAGGTCGGAAGCGGCCAGGTCGCCCCCCTACAGCCCAAGATAGACGCCATCCTAGCCTGGGAACCAACCACTACCCAAACAGAGGTCCGAGCCTTTCTGGGCCTCACGGGCTACTACCGGAGATTCATCCGGGGGTACGGCAGCCTGGTCGGTCCCCTCACGGAACTCACATCCAAGAAACAACCCAAGAAAGTGCAATGGACCTCTGCCTGCCAAGAGGCGTTCGATGCCCTGGAAGCGGCCATGTGCACTGCCCCCGTACTCCAGGCCCCCGACTACTCCAAGGAGTTTGTGGTGCAAACGGACGCCTCCGAGCATGGGATTGGGGCCGTCCTGTCCCAGGTGAATGACCAAGGCCTAGACCAGCCCGTAGCCTTCCTCAGCCGAAGGCTGTTGCCCAGAGAACAGAGATGGAGCACCATCGAGCGCGAGGCGTTCGCCGTAGTCTGGGCCCTCAAGAAATTACACCCTTATCTGTTCGGCACCCATTTCAAAGTCCAAACCGACCATCGCCCCTTGCGATGGCTCATGCAGATGCAAGGAGAAAACCCCAAACTACTGCGGTGGTCAATCTCCCTCCAGGGGATGGATTTCACCGTGGAACATCGCCCTGGTACTGACCACGCCAACGCCGATGGCCTCTCCCGGTTCTTCCGCCTCAGTGAAGAGAACCCCCAAGACGATGGGTAGTTCTCTCCGGCTTTCAGCTGGGGGGGACGCGTGTTAGACCCGGCCTTGTGGCAGGGCCATCCCTGTCCCCGCACCACATATCCTGACCCATGCACCTCAGGCAGCCCCCGAGCACACGGCCTAGCCGATCCTTCCCACCAGAACACACACACACCCGACCCGGACTTCCCCGTCCGTGGCCTTCCTCCTTTCGGCCACACCGGGCCCGCGTGCCCACTTCATGCACCAAGATGGCCGCCCGGCCCCAGCGCGACCCTGGCCTAGAGGCACCACTCCGGCTGGAGGATATCGCGCTCCCATTGGGATGTGAGAGGGAGGAGCAGTTTCCATCGCACCTCTGAGCTCCCCTGGGAAGGTGGGTTTCGATCGGCCCTCCGGCCTCCCCGAGGGCTGGCTCCACGCCTGCTGGGTGTCTGGGACTCCTCCCAATCCGGCCCTGAGAGGATCAAAAGACTGGCAGAAAAAGCCTGACAAGCGACCCCCAGGTGACAGGACCCCTGCCTGCACAGACTCCGGACATCAAAGAGGGGTCGACCTATAACAAGGGGTGCTCTGGGACTATCCGGCAGATTCGCCTTTGGAAACCCCTGAGCCCTGCTGAGTGACTCGCGGCTCCCTGAAGATCGTAAGACCTCCGAACTTGTGCTTGAGCCCTGCTGAGTGACTCGCGGCTCCCTGAAGATCGTAAGACCTCCAAACTTGTGCTTGAGCCCTGCTGAGTGACTCGCGGCTCCCTGAAGATCGTAAGACCTCCGAACTTGTGCTTGAGCCCTGCTGAGTGACTCGCGGCTCCCACAGACTCTCCTGGGCCCACCGGACCCCAACGACGACAAGCGTATCCCCCAGCTCGAGGATTGTGAGCTGTGCGCCGGGTACGCCCCTGCATTGATCCATATCCCCAAAGACTGTACCTCCTACCCACCCCGAGACTCTGTGAGCCGTGCTCTACTTGTATATATTTGCCTTGCTGATCATAAAGATCCGACGACTCCGATTTGATAAAGATTTGTTCTTAAGAACTCACGGTGTGGCGTCTCTTTGTCGTGTGGTGCCGAGTGTACGATCCTAGATACGAGATTCCTCCCCTGAGGAGTCTCCCGCCAGTGCCTGGCTACGATACCGCGAGGGTTGGTCTCAGGATAGTCAGGGCCCCCCTCCGGGCTCCTCTGAGGTCGCCTTCTAACAATGATGTGGAAACAAACTACATTTTAGAATTTTTACCAAAAGGATATTCACCAGGTAAATTTCATCAACCTGATGACAGTCACTCGCAAGTCTGTTGAACAGGAGTCGTCAGGATCGTTTTCTGCGAGATTGTTTTTTGGCAGTTCTCATAGAACCCTATTTCTAATGTCTGTGTTTTGGTAACTTCTTTAGATGTTTCCTTGATTACTACATAAGGCATATCCGACCACTGACGTGGTTGCTACATAAGGAAATCTCCATTTTAATGTAGTGATAAAACTCAAGTGGCTTATGTTTAACAAGCATTTAGTAGTTTCCTGTGGCATTAAAAGGTGTGTCAGTCATACACTGCAGCAGCATCTAATGAAGGTCTGGGAGTGATGCTCTCGCAACATCCACTGTTAGACGATTTCTCCCAGTGGCTTATGACTGAAGGAGATGTACACTCAGTACTCTTCACCTTATTTTTCCATCCAGCCTATTCCAAAAAGATTCTGAGTTATGTATTATATATTATGACTACTAATCTATATAAAATGGACAGAGTGAACAAATCAAATTAACAACCCACAGACAACAGTACTAATCTCACAAACTCATAGAACAATTGATAGAAATTGGGTTTTTGGTAGGCAGAGGTATGCACCCTGTCCAAGCAGGAACCACAATCCTAATCAGGGTAAGTCAGATATACATGGTAAAGTAAACTTTGCCCACCCTCTGGTAGCTTGGCACAGGCCAAGTCAGTCTTAACTTAAGAGGGAATGTGTAAAGTATTTGTGCAAAACATCAAACAGTAAAACTGAGAGAACACCAAGCAAAAAGATATCACACCTGACTAGATAAATAGAGCTTAATTTATTTAACAAACCAAGACTAAAACAACAATTATCCAATAAGTATAACTGGAGTTATGAATTCTTGAAAGATTAAACTGAAATGTAGTGCTTAAAACCATAAAGTGCCAAACGAGGCTATCTGGTCGCTCTAGACCAGGTCAAATCCAAAAGTTCAGGATGGCTGTGATAGAGCACAGGTCAGATACAGGGACCAACCTTGTTCCGCTCCAAAGTACCTTGATGCATCATCGATGAAGGCTCGATGTGTGGAGCAGAAGAGGCAAGGCATCGTCGTTGATCCCTTTGGATGTAGGCCATCCGTGGGTTGCGAGCCACACAAGTCGGAGATGCATTGTCGTCATGGCACAAGATATAGGTGATGTATCATCGTTGATCCACGCAAGTCGAGGATGAATGGAAACTGGAGGTGATGTGCTCTGTAATCGGCGGTGCGATGTCTTTGATCCTTTCGGCAGCGACGATGTGCGGGCATCGAGAGATGCACTGGTTCCGAGTCATGTAACGATGGCAATGCTTGGATTTTGGTAATTGCAACACTTTATACCCACTTCCAAGGGCACAGAACTGGACTTGCACCACTTGGCAGGGGAAGGCTCTCAGATGACAGAGTCCAGGGGCTGTAGGTAAATGGGTTGGAAGTCTTTGATGTCTCTAAGACTAGGAGGCAAGCAGAAAAAACCTTTGAGTCATTTTGCTTCTTGGTTGAAGAGAAGCAGGCCTAGTCCTTCTCACTCCCAGGCAAGAGGGCAGTAGACAGCAGGTCAGGAGAGCAGAGCATGAGTCCAGCAGAGTAGCTGTTCAGCAGAGTGGCAATCCTTTCAGCAGCACAGCAGTCCTTCTTCTTGGCAGACTATCCACAGGTTCAGTAGTGTACTGAGTTGGTGGTGTCTGAGGTCCAGTACTTATACCCAGTAGTGCCTTTGACGTGGGAGAGATTTCAAAGAGAGGCCTTTGAAGCGCACAGAGTTCTTGCCC
This sequence comes from Triturus cristatus, assembly GCF_964204655.1. Lineage (NCBI taxonomy): Eukaryota > Metazoa > Chordata > Amphibia > Caudata > Salamandridae > Triturus > Triturus cristatus. The sequence goes on along the minus strand of NC_140590.1, from coordinate 1,245,352,300 downwards.
TACCTGCCCTTGCTCCAAACTTACTACAGGGGGGCATGCAGCCGTGGTGTGGGGACAGGACACAGCCTAATCAGGTGTAGGTTCCAGCTCCTACTTCCCACCCTGCCCAGGATGGCCCATCAGGATGCAGATGGCCCATCAGTCACACCTAAGCTCCCTTTGTGTGTGTCTGTCTAGAGACAATTCACAAAGTCCAGGTGTCACCCGCCCCAGATGTGTTTTTCAGAGACAGGCAGGAGGCACCAATTGGTTAAAATAAGAAAATGCCCTCTTTCTAAAAGTTATATTTTCAGAATTACAATGTAAAATCTAACTACACCATAAGTTAGGATTTTAAATTGTGATTCCAGAGACACCAAAAGTGTGGGTCCCATCTCTTCTCAATTGGAAATGAAACTTATTAGAGGTAATAAGGCAATTTCAATGTTAACCTATGGGGAAGACAGGCCTTGGGGTAGTGAAAGACAAATGTAAGGGTTTTTTTCACTACTAGGATATGTAAAACATAAAAGAACATGTCCCACTTTTTGAATACATTGTACCCTGCCCTTGGGCTGTCCAGGGCCTACCTCAGGGGTTACTTATATGTATTCAAAAATAAGGTTCGGGCCTGGCAAGAGGGTTAACTTGCCAGGTCAACGTGACAGTTTAAAACTGCATACACCGGCTCTACAGTGGCAGCCCTGAGGTAACTTTAACTGGGCTACTTAAGAGGGTGGCGCAATCAGTGCTGCAGGCTCACTATTAGCATTTAATTTACAGGCACATGTACTGCACATTACTAGGGAATTATAGGTAAATTAAATATGCCAATTGTGGATAAGTCAATCAAACCACTTTTAGGGAGAGCGCACGTGCACCTTAGCCCTGGTTAGCAGTGGTAAAGTGCCAAAGTACTGAAGCTAACAGAAACAAATTCAGCCAAAAGGTGAGTAGGAGGCAAAAGGTTTGGGGGGCTACCCTGCGGAAGGGCCATTTCTAATAGCAATGCTACTGAATGTTACATAGATATCACAATCAAAAATAGACTAGTTACACCAATGTTACATTCTCAGTCAACAGTACTGCCATATAATGAAAGCCTAATTAGTACTAAAGAAGAGATGATGAAATGTCTCCATGCAAGTTATGAAATATTAATCATAGAAAAGTCATGTGGAACCAAGGAACACAAATCAGACATACTAGTCACAGACTAAGCATGAATTCTTGCTCAAATATATTTCAGAAGTGCCTTCCTTTTATTTAGAACATTAGCTTACCAAAGTACAGATATTTTACCATGAAATGCATCGTTTTTCTTTTAGATAAATATATTCAGTTCCCGAAACATTTGATCTAATTTTCATTTAAGAAAAAAAAAATGTTGTCCCTAAATTGGCAGATTTTTACTTTTAGTAAACACACTTTTATCCGCAAACAACAGCTTGTGATTTTTACTAAACACTCACATATTTTAGTCACATATGTACTAGATCTTCCTTTGTTTCTCATTCACACACACACATACGCACCCATATAACCCAACCAAATTACTGGTCAGGAGAAAAATGGAATATGTTGCCTAATGCATGGATCCACTGTAATGCAATAATGATAATAAAATATCTATATTCATTAGTCAGTTCAAAGATTCCGACGTGAGAGTGTCCCTTCCACCAATATACAGTCTTTTGCACACCATGCAAACTTCAGAAACAAACTGAAAAGACAAGTCATCAGTGAGAACAGTGGCAATACTCTTTGAGCTTGTGCCGACCTAAAATATATAATACCAATTAAGAGGGCCAACCTACACTTTTTAATCTTTTTTTTTTATATTTACGTTTTTTATTTATTTCCCAGAAGGTACAGTACAATAATAAACGTACAGTTGTTACTCGAGGATCAAATTTTCCATCAAGATACAATACAAATACATGATATCCAATACTTTTTGAAGCCAATAGAGCAGCAGTTCATCCTTATGAGCAGTAAATCAAGGGCCCTTTTCAAAGTTATCAATCAACATACAATACATATTAATGAGATCCTATACACCTTAAAAACCAGTAAAGCAACATATCAGCCTTATGCCAAAAGGATCAAAAATCCTTTTAAGAATTTACACATCAGTATAAAATTAATTTAAGTCAAACTCTGCTATCATTCACGGCTTCCTTCCACCTATAAATAGGTTCCCATATACGCTTACCAAGTTTTTCCCCTCTGTTGCCCTTTCTTTCATAGATCCCTTTCTCCAAATTATATATAGCTAACAATTTCGCAAGCCAATGCTGAAAGGTTGGGGCTGATTGATCCAGCCAGGCAGAGGCGATAATAATACGTAGAGCAGCCATAGCAAGAAACAGAACATAATCAGTAGAATTTTGCGTTCCCCTCGATTTTGTCCCCAGGAGTATTAGAGCTGGATCTAGAAGTGTTTGAATATTCAAAGTTTGATCTATAAATGTTTCTATTGCTTTTACTAAATTTACCAACAGGGAGCAGGTCGGGAACATGTGAATTAAATCAGCTTCTGAACTATCGCACCGGGGACACCTGATTCCCTCCTGTCCACCCCACTGCGCTATCCTTGAGGGCATGTGGTACAGAAAATAGATTGTTTTTAAATGCTGGCCCTGCAATCCCGCTGAACATAAGATACTTTGACCCAGTTCTAAAGACTCAGAAAAGCAGTCCTGATCTATGCCCAGTTTGTCATCCCACTTTTTCCCATATTTATCCAGGTCATCCAAGTAGTTGCAGTTCAGCATACATTTTCTTCATAGTACAGTTCTCTCCCGCTCTAATAGCATCTATTATTACAGCTCTCTGAAAGCTGCATGGCCCCCCTGTTTTCCCTTTAAAAAAGCTCCACAGCTGCAGATATTTAAAACATTTTCTTATATTAACACCATGCTCCTGCTGGATATCACTAAACATCCGAATCCCATTAGGACCCATTAAATCCCCCAAAACCCGTAGCCCCTTACCCTCCCATTCTAACATAGTTGTATCAGAAATAATATCCGGGAGCGTTGGGTTTCTATATAGCTGTGTGTAAAAATTAATTCTGCCAAGGTCAATTTTCTTTTTTTAATTACGGCCCAGATCTTATGTGCAGCCACCAGGGCCTTAAATCTTGTTTTTTTATATTAGCTTGATTCGGCAAATTTCATAAAACAATTGATCGCTTCCTCACCTAATAGTAGTTCATATACATCTGGAGAGCCTAATTTATCCCACGAGTCACCCACAGCCCTCCCAAATAGACAAGACATATATTGTAGAGCCGAAGCCCAATAATACATCTTAAAATCTGGGATTGCCCACCCTCCTCTCTCCCTAGGCAATGACATAAATCTTATAGCCCGCCTAGTTTTTCCATGAGCCCATATAAATCCATTCACAACATGCTCAAGCATCATAAGCCAATGCCTCTCAAACTCTAACGGAATGGCCCTGAAAAGATAGAGTATCTTGGGAAGGAAAACCATCTTTACAACATTGCTGCGGCTAACCAATGACATGGAGATTATTCAATCTACCAAAATCTTTTTTGGCTTTCCGTATAATTGGCTCCATATTTTTTTCCACTAATTTATCCAGATCTGGAGTTATTTCAGTACCCAGATAAACAGCTGAATCCACCACCCAAAACTTTAGTTTAGTCCATTTATTTTTAACTATCAGCGTCTTTTAGATATTTAGTGCATACCCGGATATCACTCCAAAAGTTTGAGCCTCTTCTTCTATTGCAACCATTGTGTCTTGGGGGTTAGGGGTGACCACAGCGACATCATCCGCGTAGGCCAATATTTTGGTCTCCCACCCATGATAACACATAGGTCTTATACTAATGGTGGCATCCAGCTTCCTTAACAAGGGATCAATGTATAAAGCGAAAAGGAGGGGCGAACAGGGGCACCCCTGCCTTCTGCCTCGTTTAATTATCACCTGCGCCGTGTACCCTCCATTCACTCTAATCCGAGCCTCTGGTGCTTTATATAAAGTCTGAATTGCCTGGATATAGTTGCTCCCGATCCCAAACCATTTCATAACATCCCATAAATAGTCCCAGGAGACCCTATCTAATGCTTTTTCAGTGTCCATGAGTGTTAAAGCCATAGGATCCCCTGAGACCTCCGCTACATCAAATGGGGTTATAACTCTTCGAGTATGTTCTGTAGTATCCCTTCTGGGGATAAAGCCATGCTGACTAGAATGAACAATTTCCCCAATTATTTGATTCCGATGGGTTGCCAAGGCCTTTGAGTACATTTTTACGTCGCTGTTCATCAGCGTTATTGGCCTGTATGCGCCCGGTTCTCTAGGTGACTTGCCCTTCTTTAAAAACACAACCATATCTGCCCCAGCCCATGACTCGGGGATTGAGCAGCCTTGCTGAGCTTGACCAATTATAGCCACCAAATCTGGTCCGATAACCTCAAGAAATGTTTTATAAAACTCTAAGGGGATTAAATCTGGTCCGGCAGCTTTCCCGGATGGGAGACTCCTTAATGCCCAATATATCTCATCCTGGGTCAGTGCTATATCCAATGCCTCCCTATCTTCGGAGTCAATACTGCGCTTCGAAACTTCCTGTAAATATTCTTGAATTAGTCTCTGTTCCCTTCGTTGTTCTTGCCGGTACAGATCCTCATAGAATAGGCAGAAAATGTCCCAGATGCCTAGTGAGCCCTCTGTTAGCTTTCCACTTCTATCCGTAATGTCCCTGATCTCCCCAGACATATTTTTTTGCCTAAGTCGTACTGCCAGGGTAGGACCCACCCTTTCACTAAACTCGTAGCAGAGTTCCCTTCTCAGCAAAAATGTTTCGGCAGCCTTGCTTGCCACGATATCCCCTATTTCTGCCTTTGCTATTGCCAATTTGAACTTTACATCCTCCAGTGGCTTACTCATTAGTATGGCGCTTGCAAGCTCCTCCTCTACATCCACCAATACCTTACATAATTCATTCATCCATTGACCCTCCCTCTTCTGCCGACCCAGACTATAACTCAGTGTCTCTCCCCTGACCCCAGCTTTGAACGCATCCCAAACAATCCCTGGCCTGGCACTCTCTCTATTGATCTCCCAGAACCCCTTGATCCATTCGTTAATATGAGTCAAGTATTCTAGATCTTTTAAAAGACCACTCTCAAAGGTCCAGCCCTACTCTTGTCTTTCCTCCCCTCCACCGGTGATTGTTAAAACTAGGGGATTATGATCTGAGATTATCCGGGGGTGTTTTTCTATCCTACATCCTAATTTAAGTGAGTAAAACACAAAGAAATAATCTAATCTAGTAACAATCTTATGGGGTGCCAAAAAAAATGTACTACCAGGGTCAGTGGGATTTAGCTGAGCCCATATATCTATAAGCTCGTTATTTTGAACCAAATTGATAAGTGCCCCATAGACTCTTTTCTTTCCACCCAGATAATTACTTCCCACTCCCCCCCAAAGGCCCCCCAAGCCATTAATATTAAAATCCCCGCACATAATAACGGGGGATGGCCAGGAGGCTAAGTCAACATCCAGGAATTCCAAGACTTCAGGATCATTCCCAATAGAGCCATAGATGGAACATAGCGTAAATATTTCCCCATGCCACTTACATTCTACCAACACCCAGCGGCTCCATTTATCGGCTATTTTCTTATTAAAGGTAACATCATTTCGGCGAGAGAGGATGGCAACCCCTCTCGTCCTAGTACCCTGTTTAGTGTTAATAATTAGTTTAAAGCCCAACTGTTCCCTAAGATTAGCCCTGCTATCTTCCATATGGGTCTCTTGAACACACAGAAAATCTACACGCATTGTTTTCAAAATCACTGCAGCCCTTTGTCATTTGGTCAGATCATTAAGGCCACAGATATTAATTGAGGCAATACGCAGGCTCATCGCATAATATTAGCCACCTTACCCTTTGCGATCCCTAAATTATTGTATCTTTGCTCTTTTGTTTCAGCTCTTTGATCCCTCTTTTTCAAATGCACCCTGTATTGATTCCTTATATACACTGTATTCATCCTCAAGTAGTGTGCTGTGCTGTACCGTGACCTCCCTCCCAAGCTGCCCATCTGTCTCACATTATTCCTGCGCTGATTATTCTCGAAGTCTTCGAGTTTCCACATCACATCTTCGGACTGTTTCTCTTGTGTCTCCTTAAAGCCTTGCAGCTTCCCCATTTCCTCTTCCAGAGCGACGTTTTTTTCCTCAACATGAGGGACCCTTTCAGCCATATCAGAGCACAATTTATTGACTTTTCGAAGTGATCCCTGCAGTTTCTTGGTAGCTTGATGTGCCCTCCAACTCTCTGATCTTGCCTCCCCCTGCATCTGCTTTAGGGTGGAGTATACTAGGTCTAATGACAGAGAAGCAGGCACGGCAGAAGAGTGCTCTGGGCTACCCGACTTTTCATGTACTACCATTTCCCCTTCTTCTACATACGTTTGGTTTGCTGCGGAGTAATCCCATTTAAGTTTCCTGGCTGAAGCTATTATAGTATCACTCTTAGAAGGACTCTCAGAAGGGCTGGCTCTAGATTTAGACCTCCGCTTCTGGGATAAGATCTTCAAGCGTTGAATCTTTCGAGTAGTAGAGGAGGCCCCAGAGGAATCACCTGAATTAGGCCCTTGAGATGTATTCACATTGCTTGTAGATGAGATGTCCGTATCATCATTTAGGGTAAAAACATATCCCCCTCTGGAGAACGCAAGGCTATTGAATTAAAACCTACAGTCCCCTTCCCCCTCCAATCTCCTTGACTGCATGTTCACAAAGTTCCACCAGATCAGTTTTTAAGTTATTTTTTGCACAGGCCTGAGCCTCCAAGTCAGTCCCGCTCCCATCAAAGCCAACACCTTCAGTGCCACTCGTTGGTGTAGCTACTACTGCTTCTCTGTCAAGAGGTACCCACACATTTCCAATGGAGTTACATTTGTTACCTTGCGTGACGCTCTGCGGTACCGTGATACCTGTAGTAACTGTCCCGGTTGCTCACACGAACCCAGAGCAAACTCGGATCTCTCCTACTCCTCCTCCGGCATCTCCTGCTCCAGTCCGGGTTGGTTCGCTGCCTCTTCAGATCGATCTAAGCCTGGGGGAGCTGCTTCGCTCGTACTGGGCTCTTCTGGTCGTGTAGCGCACATCAAATTACTATTTCCAGCCGCTGCAGTAGCCGCAAAAGCCTCTGCGACTGTAGGCTGGCGCATCAGGTTCTCACCGCCCGCAGCACGCCGCCCGGTACGGCCATCCACGCCGACCTCCAGAGGCTTCCCCGTGTTTTCCTAAGCCTCAATTTTCTTCGATGGAGCACCTCGCCGATTTTGCCCTGGTCCCTTCGCCGCCAAGCCGATCTCCTTTGGCGGGTCTTTCGCGGCTCCGTCTTTCATGGACCTAGTTGTTTTGGGCGCCATCAGTCCCCCGCAGGTAGAGCACCCGGAGTCGATAGCAGTTCCAAACTCCAGCAGCGTTTCCAAAATTGCCGAAAGTACCTTTGGCCTCCGGCGAGAACTGCGTCTCAGCAACCAGATAAGCAGCTGCTCTATCAGGTAAGTGCTCAGCGGCATATCCTAGCGATTCTCGAGTTTAAATTAATCCATCAGGCTGCTCAAGGGAGAGAGCACAAACAGTAACTCTCACAAGGGTCAGTCAGCGGCCATCTTGCCGTCCCCAAGTACTTCTTGTATTCCTAACAGACCTCCACTCTCCCACACTTATTATTCTAATTAACTTACAAATGTCTTTCACCTTTAGAATTCTAATTTACATTGTTATATGTATTCAGAGACCTCAATAACTCAGAGTGCAATCTATTAGCCTTCATTATCCTGGAACAATGACTATAACTCCCACTCTGTCCTTCTCAGTAAAACATTATGGTGGTCATTCTGATGGTGGTTGGACAGCTTCTGATGGCTCATTCGATACAGTCCGACCGCCATCTGCTGCTGCGGTCCGACCAGCACATTACCATGCATGCGGTTGGAGGCAGCAGGCTGAGGGGCAGTCCAACGTTTTCCGACAGGCACCGTCGGAGGGTCAGTAATCCTTACATTAGGGGCGGTGCCTGCTCAGACACCTCCGTAAGGATTACAAACTCCCTTTCCGCCTGCCCTTTTATGACGGTTTGTCTGCCATGAAAAGGCAGGTGGAAGGTGAATTTGGGGGCCCCTAGAAGGCCCCCTTCCTCCTTGGCCCTCCACTATGGGGCACCCTGCACCATGTAGAAGGCACTGCATGGTGCCTGCCACACGATGCAGAGATGTTTTTAATGTGTATATTTTCTATTGCAGCTTGTGCTGCAGTCCACAGCACAAGCCACAATAGAAAATATACACTTTGCGACCGCCGTGAAGGGGGTCGCAATGTAATAAAGGCAGCAGGACTGTCGACTCCTTGTCGGGAGGTCCCACTTCCTCTATGGTACTGGTTGGACGAGAGACCGACCGGCACTGTAATGATGTCCTATGTTCTTTAGGGTATTAAAACATTAGAAGAACTGACCAATTTAGTAAATTCTAAGAGTAGCAACTAGAAACAGGTAATACATCTGTCTGGTCTGCTGAGGAGCACATTTCTAAAGCAAATGCAGTCTTTGTATGGTAGGCTCTTGGGGGGAGATGGACTTGTTATAAAATTGTCTCAATGCCTCACCCTGAACTCAATAATGTCAATATTAAAAAAATGGCACGCACTTTTGCATTATAGTTGTGCAACCAGAGCATGCTTAATATATCTCCTAAACTGGGCATTTTTAATGTGTCATCTTAAGAGGCGACATGCTTGATGGCAGCTACTTCTGTTTACGCTAATATGTGAAGTATATGATAAATAGATATGTTGGCTTTATACAGTCATAAATAGATATAGTAAGGCAGAGTTCTGACCCAGTCCACTAAACCCACAATGCATAGCGTTATTATCAATAGAGTCTTAACACCAGTCACCATCAATGGCAGAACACTGTATACAAAGGAAAATATCCAATGAACATGGGTGTTTCAGAAGCTAATGTTATTTTGCCTATCTAGTGCACTAAGGCACCTTCCGGCATATTGCAACTTTTGTTTACCAATATTTTCTCAGCAGAGCTAAGAAGCAACATCTTTTTACATCCTCTCCAACCATCTCCAGACTCCTCATTAAAGTGGTATGCGCCCTCCGGAGGACACCCCATAAAACAGGTCTCTCCACATTGCGCCTCCTCCTCTTTCCTTTGCCCAGGGACAGCATCAGCTGCTCTTAGGTGTAAAGAGTTAAACTAAAAGTAGTGTAATGTACTCAGGTTGTACAGCAATCACAACAGTATCAGTTCTAAATAAACAAGCATGTATCTTAAACACCAATGTAATGAGACCGATCAAAAAATGAAACATTCATTTCATCATCATCATCAAATAATCTTTATTCGATAATTTCCCAGATGATCATAAAAGACATGCATGATTTAAAACACACACAGATTAATATAACAACAATCAAATATTTCAGAATTTTAAAATGCAGCAATAACAATAGAATACATACCAGGCACAAAAGCCATAAAAAAAAGACCTGTTCTAAAAATGTGGAATAATGTAATATAATACGAATCACAGAAGGCAGGACATAAGATATAAATACCGCGTGAGTATAAATTCACGCAGGGCGTAAGCACTGTCACCTAGAAGATAGAAGCAAAGACTTAGCAATGGTGAAGTTCATACATGTGTGGTGTTCATGTTGGGAAGCGGAATTTGTACATACCAAGCAGGAGTCCCTCTCCAAATTCTCCGTTGAGTAGACGCCTGTGGATTCCACTGTTGCAGAATATGTAGGAGTCGTGTGTGCCACCTGGGAATTGTGCAACTAGGTCCGTTATGATGTGATTGGCATCGCACACAACCTGCACGTTGATTGAGTGGTATGACTTGCGGTTACGGAATATGTACTCATTTGCTGCCGGTGGACATATGGCGATATGCGTACAGTCGATGCATCCAATTACATGGGGGAATTGTGCCACCTGGTAGAATGCCTGTTTGTTGCGGTCCAACTGCTGTGGGGTTGTGGGGAAGCTGGTGTGGGTGTGTAGCATTGTCAGCATGGCATCTAGGAATTTCTTGAAGAAGCGTGAGAGTGCGCTTTGCGATACGCCTCCGGCTACCGCAATTACCCCCTGGAAACTTCCTGAGGCCAGTAGGTGCAGGCTGCATAGGACCTGGACGTGCGCAGGGATTGCATTGGTCCGGTGTGTCTGGTGCTGCAGTAATGGTTCCAGGTCTGCAATGAGGCGCATGATCATGGCACGATTGAGTCGATACTTCTCGTACACCTTGTCCTCATTCTGGCCGAGCAAGGTGATGCGCAGTCTGAAAACTCTCTCCTGGACCCTTCTCCTGCGCTGTCCTGCCGCATTGATACGCATCCTCCTTGCAAGCACGTAGAGGGCTGCCATTTTGTGGTAGCCAACAGGGTCTCCTTGGCCACATTTAAGGGTTTGGTGATTAGCACAATCAGTTGCACCTGTAGAAACATTTATTTGTATTCACATTTTTTTTTTTTTACTTTACCTCCAGGTTCTGATTCCCCTTATTTAGCTCATGCAAAATAGCGATTTTTGGGATTTTCGGTATTTGCGACTGTTGTTGCATTGGGTAGCGATTCGTTATTAGCCATTGGCACTTGCCGGGAGCTATTAGTGATTTCGGTGATTGCTAATTCGGTATTTAGCGATTCGGTATTATTGCATGTTGGTTAATTGCGATTCGGTATTTTACCGGATTTCATTTGGCGAATCGTTATTTGCTCACAGTTTGGGTTGATGCATTGGGATTCGTTTTTTTTTACTCGCTAACGGGTGTTTTTAGCGATTCGGTATTTTACCGACTGGATTTTGGCTTGATGCATGTGCCAGAAAGTCATTTAGCTGCTGTAAGAAGAGCAAAGCAGCTTTACACTTAGTACATTTGTGCCTGCGGAACAGAGCCAATAGATATTTCCTGGTACAAGGAAGATAGAAATTACAAAACAAAAAAAAGTGCAATAAGATCTAGTTTGATTGCTCATCACACGGTCAAATACAAATATTGTTTGGAGAGTATTGCCCTAAGGGGAAACACAATATTCAGCATATCGTTCCTAACCTAAAACGAGCCAGTAAGTTGCATTCTTATATGTTCTGCACAAATAATATGTATGGGGCAATCCTGGCTGTCATTTAAACCAAACAATAATCTCTTACAGACAACTTCACCACTTCCCCGGCCACCCTAGAGGCTTGTCTGTGTGAAGAAAACCATTCCTGGGTCCAGCTTTTGTCTTTCTTGGTGATACTTTTTGGGTTCTCCAACAAGTGTGCAAAGCTGTGAGAAAGTGCCCTCTTTTTGCATGGTTGCCCCCACTTTTTGCTGAACTGCTGATGTACTTTGAGTGTGCCCTGGGCTCCTGCCAACCAGGTACCCAGGGCCTATGTTCTTTCCCTAAAACTGGATTGAAGACCAAACCCAATTGGCACTCTCTGACCACAGGTCAGTCCCTGGTAAATGGTACCACAAGTACCCAGGGCACTGTGACCAGGGTAGGCCTCTAAGGGCTACAGCACTTATTGTCCACCCTTAGAGAACCTGCACCTTTAGACTCACACTCTGCCATTGCAGGCTGCGTGTTTTGGTGCAGAACAAAGTGAAGAGTTGACATGGCACACATCCCTGTGTTCCATGCCTACAACTCACTGCCCTGACATAGATCAGCCAACCCTCTAGCTGGATGCACTATACCAGTGGTGAGGGTACAGGTGCATGAGCCCTGTACCCCTACAGTGTCTAAGCTAATTCTTAGACATTGTAAGTGCAGTAATGTCATTAACCGCTTCGGTGCTCATGACGAGCCCAGCTCGTCATGAGGCACAGTGGAGCTGTGCTCATGACGAGATTGGCTCTTCATAACCGTCGCGTCCCGCCCACGCGCGGTTGGTTCCCCGCCTGTGCGGGAGAATCAATCAGTGGGCGGGGTCGTGACGAGCTCAGCTCGTCATGAGCACAGCACCACTGTGCCTCATGACGAGCTGGGCTCGTCATGAGCACAGCGCCACCGCCGCCGCCCCCCCGCATCGCGGGAGACTTACCCACGCGTGGAAGGGGTTAAGAGTATATGGTGCTGGGAGTTTGTCATTACGCACTCCACAGTGCCATAATGGCTTTACTGAAAACTGAGAAGTTTGGTATCAAACTTCTAAGCACATTAAACCCACACTGATGCCAGTGTGGGATTTAATGAAAAATGCACACAGAGGGCATCTTAGAGATGCCCCCTGAAAAACGACCTACCACTTGTGTCCAGGCTGAGTAGCTGCTCACCAGCGGCTACCACCAGACATGTTTCTGGACCCCAGGTTCGAGAGCCTGATGCTCTCAGGGGTGTGAAACAATGTACATTTTGGGACGAGGTGCCAAGCCTTCTCCCCAGAATGGGCAGGGTCCACGAAGGGGAAGCATCAAAGTCTTGCCTCCTTTGTGAGCTTCCCAGGCCTGTTGCTGCTTTCAAGAACTGGCTCCCACTGGTTTTGACCCCCACTTTGGACGTGAGAATCGGCGGGAAAAACAAGTTAGGATGGGAGGTGTGCCCACCTTTGCCAACCCCACCCCTCAGTTGGGGGAGGCGAGGTGAAGCACAACTCTCAGTCCCCACCATCTTGCTGATGGGGGGACCAGGTCAACCAGAGGGAGGCATATGCCCCCTCCTACTGGAGGGGGCATAATAGTGGGTGTACCCAACCCAAGGAAGGGACCCATTGGTCCCATCCTTTTACTTACCTGTAACACCCCTAAATCTAGTATTTAGGGGCACCCCTGAACCCCGCCTCCTCAGACAGGAAACTAAAAGAAGAAAAGAAGAAGAAGGACCGAACAGCCGTGCCGAAGCTAAGAAGAGGAGGACGCCCACTGACTTTGCCCCAGCCCGACAGGCCTGTCTCCACATTGAACCTGCAGAAGCGAAACTCCGGTGTGTCCTGCAGCCAGCAACCTCAAGAACCCCAAGGCCCTGCCCTGCCTTCCAAAGAAAAGGCATTTGTTCACCAACAGACTCCAGCTCAGACGAAATCCACGAGCCTGCACCATTCTGCACCCGATGCCCACGGCCCGAGTTTGAGTTGCCCAACACCACAAGGAGGTCTCCCCCGGTGATCTAGATCAGAGATCCAATGATCCCTGACCTGCCTCAAGCCTACAGCCTCGATCAGCAACGGCGACCAGGAGCCGGTAAGAAGATCCAACCCTAAAATACACCCCTGCACCCGACACCCTATGGCCTTGGGTGGCCCAACCAATGGTGTCTAGCCAACCCCCCACATCCCAACTTACCTCTCCAAGTAGTGGTCACACCCAGAAGACCTTCGTTCCCGAGCCTGCAGTGTGTTTGCAAACCGCAGACTCCCCATTGAAAGTAATGGGGCACCCGATGACTAACCAGCAGCCTGCACCCGGCCACCCTAGTGCCGCTGAGGGTGTATCTTTGGTGCTATCTTGATCTCCCATTTGCCATGAGCTTAAGTTCAGGTGCTTTGCTCCCAGAACCTTGTGGCCTGCTCGTGAGCAGCCACCAACCTGAGGCCCCCTCTCCCCTACTGGATAACATTGGGCCTCAGCATCCGGCCACCCTAGTGCAGCTGAGAATGTAACAAGAGTGCATCTTTGACCCCGGGTGACCCCTGAGTCTAAACCCAGAAACCCAACTCCCACAACAAAGTACTTACCTGTTTACCGATGTCTCTATTTCCTGCTCATAGGATAACATTGACTGTTTTCTGTGAAAAAGTTTCAAAGTGTGGAGTTGGAAACCCTATAAAAGTCTCTACAACTGTAACCAAATAATCAAAACGCTTTTACTTACCTGTTTACTGGAAATTTCCCCCAGTGTAGTATCCAGGTATTCTAGACTGTGTAAGAAAAGTAATCTGTAATGTAATCTACTTGACATCCTATTGAAAATTCAAATCACAGTATATGTACAATCTTTCAAAGCATTGCATTACCAGTGATTCCAATGTAATCAAACCAAAGTAGATATACAACTGCAATTCAAACTGTATTATTACTGCAAAGTATAAATCACTTACCTGTTCCAGGCTTGCTTGGTTCTAGGAAATAAAATAACTAAAAGAATATTTTTATAGCAACAAATTTGGTCTGAGTTCAGTCTTTGATTGTGTGATATTATTTGCTGATTGAGTGTGTGCAATAAATGCTTAACACTACCCTCTGATAAAGCCATACTGCTCACACACTACCACAAATAGAGAGTAAGGTGCAATCTAATTTTACCTCTACCTACCTTTGGGGTTCCACTGGACTCTGTGTACACTATAACTTATTTTGGTATAGTATATACAGAGCCAGCTTCCTACAACAGCCCAGAGCCGAAGTGGTATCTCTTATATACTTTAGCCATGGAATGTTGAATCCATGGTTGTAAGCAAGACAATCTCTAACAACTGCGCGGTTGAGCTCAGCTTCCTTATTTGACCAAATGGAACACCAAACAGCTACAGGGGTGGCACCATTAAGGTCCTGAACATTCTCATGGCCTAATTCTTGGTGTTGGGGGAAGTGGGGTGTTGGGGGAGAAACCCCCAACAGGAGGCGGCAAAATGTAATTTTCTCGACTTGGATGGCAGCAACATTCCTATAACCTCATAGAACCATGCCATACGTCAAGGTTGGAAGGCATTTCCTTTTATACATTTCTATTAATGGGGCCAGTGGCTTTCTACCAATGCAAGCAGCAAGAGAGAAAATGGTGCCGACCGCACGAGAAAATTGGGTTAATCTACTTCTAAGACATGCAGACCATGCGCAAGCATCGTCGAAATCTAAGCGAAGATATGAAAAAGAGGTTACCCTGTCTAATTTTTCAATCGATTGGGTACTAGTTTTGGTGTTCTTAGGACCACACACCATAACAAATCTTTTGCAGTAATTTGTTTCCAAGTCAAGACCCTTCATGAATTTCAGAAAGTTACTGAGTAATAACTTCATACCGTTCGCTGTTCTAGCAAGAAGCACTGCGCCATCCGCATATAAAAAGGCGGGCACGGCTTTCTTTTCAATGAGCGGTACATCTTCCCCAGCAGCATCTAGTGTCCTCTCCAAATCATTAATATACAATAAAAAGAGGATGAAGCTAGTACACAGCCTTGGCATACTCCTCGATAGACTTTAAATGGAGAAGTTCGCTCTCCGGCCTTGCCAAATCTTACTGAGGTTATGAGATGCCGGTATAACATTCATTTAAATCTCCTGATTTAAAATTGGATATTTAGTTCCACTTGCATATAACAGCTTTAAAATCTAGTATAGAAGGAGAACCTCACAACATTATTCACATCAGCAAAGTCCATCTGGATCTTTAAGCAGGTTTCAGTATTAAACATTTGTTTATTTAGTAAAGCGCCTTGTGTAGCCAATGGGATGATAAAGGACCATAGGAGCAAAGAAGTCTGATCGGATGGGATGTGTCAGTACACAATGTTCATCCAATACAGCCTGAGTCAGTGCAGTGTTTAGTTGAAGACAAGTCTAAATAGTCCAGATTTCAGAAGTTTACTTTTTCTCATGATGGGTAAATAATGTATTATTATTAGTAGACTCATGGGGGACAGATGGAATCAACTTCCAAATGATGAAAGGCTGACCCAAACCTGCCAGAGCAACATGTGCATGTAGCGGTACATCTAAATATGAGCAGCAGGTGCTTAACTCACTAAGCTATGTTACCTCATAATAATGCAGTGCTTTTCTTCTAAATTAAATAAAAAGCATAAATTAGCACTAATATTGGAATAACTTTGACTCAATGGCTTGGCTGGTATTTACTAGTTAGTTAGCCTATAGAGTTTAAGTTGGTTATTGATATGTGTTTCCATCTGCAGAGCAGACTATGACATTCATTCTTTCATGGTCAATAAATCGTGTGCCAGCATGAGTGGTAAGAGCAGGCTGGTTATTGCAGGTGCTGGAAACATCAAATACACAATACTGGATGATTCATTAAACAATATATTATTGTTGTCAATGCATACCAGCTTTTTCTCAGGTTCCAAGATGCCATTTTTAGTAGGCCAGAGGAAGTACAAGTGATTTGTTTCTCAGATTTGGACCCAGGCTTGTGTGTGCTTGATAAAAGTTGTCCAGTGAGGCATTTTGTGGGTTCTGTATAAATCTGAGTCTGAAAGGGAAGTTGTGGGGGCAGAGGACAGCGCTGTGCATCTACTCTGCTGAAAAATATTTACTGTTTTTAGAATCTATCAGCGAGTCCTCCTCACAATCTGAGTGTGCCTCAGTCATTCTGTCTCACCCATCTAAGCTGTTCATGGCAGCCTTAAGGAGGCATTTTTGATATATTTCATTCTGTGCATTGATTTAGAAGCTTCCTTTGCTGTACTTGCTGCCAGCCCCTGCCTAATTTATAAATAATAGTAATAATAGTAACTGCAGGGCTTTGTTGTGCTGTCACTCATAAAGTCATCTGCATGCACATACGCACACTGGTACATGCAAGAAGACAGATGCAAACATGGTACTCATCATACATATAATCACAAGAGAACTCCACTAAATGTGTGGAGGAGGGAACAAGAGGCGTGGGGTTCTAGGAGCTAGCAGCCTCCAATATTTTTGTGAGATGCCCACACTCACGACGTTCTTGTAACTCGTTTGGGTTATCACACTAGGAGCAGCTCTTTTGTGGTGAACACTCATCATACATACACAGGAGGTGGAAGCTTCTGAAAATGTAACTTATCTGAAGTTGTCCCTGATGGCACCTTTTCTAATATATTAATCAAAAGTGCTTCTGGCTGACTGGGAGCTGTGCTAATCCCCCAAGGAGTTTGTTCCTCCTCAACTGGACCTGGTCGACAACAGTTTCAAAGCCAACAGTAAAGCACATTAGGCTTTATAATGAAAACGAGACAAGAATTCAAAATGAAACCATGAAGGTTAATTAAAGGATTCAGATACTGACTCGCTGCTGGGAAGATTGAGCCGAGACTCGGAAGCCATCTGGGGGTGCGCGAGGCAAGGAGGGGAGAGAGGCACTGGAGCTGACGGTCGCCGGGAACTGGCCAAGTGCCCGGGCATGGCGGAGGCTCAGTCGTCAGATTGACCGGGGTGAACTCGCTGAGCGCCGGCAGCGGCCGAGAGCCGTGACACCTCACACAGAGTAAAGAGCACTGAAGGTGAATGCCCGGACCGAAACAACTTCTCGCTGCAGTCCTCACAGGGAGATCCGGTGAAGGGAAATAATCCCGAACAGCCGATTGAGGACCCAGGCTGACCACAAGCACAGTAACGCCGCCAACAACACGCTGCCGAGAGCGCCGAGGATTGAAGGCGGCGCCAGAATCCTGTGGCGTGCCAGTGCTTCGTGTAGACCCTGCAACATCCCTCTGAGTTCAGCAAAGGAGTACGGACATGAGTCTGAATTCGGGGATGCTCTGTGGGAGGACTTAGAACATAATTGTGGAATACTGCCGCTCGAGGACCGTTTCCCTGCTGTTGGACACTGGGGCTTGCCAATTACAACGGACGCCGCAACCTGGAGCCATAGCGCTGCTTGAACTCACCAGCTGCAGGGGAGAGCCTGCTACTAGAGATCCACGCATTCGGGACTGCGAGGACCAGGGAGCTGTGCGCGCTCCACACCGGCTGCACCTGGCCCTCTTCCCGACTCCTCCCCTATCTCCGCCCCCCTCTTCTATAATATCATAATACAGTTCTCGCGCGCTAGCGGGACGAGAGTCGGGGCGAAGACCGGGCAAAGAGCGGGCCCTCAGAGTCACGAGGAGACCGGACTGGGGTAACTCCCTATTCGCAACATCTACTAACCGTGAGTCTACAGCTTCACACTGTTAGTATTAATATGGCTGCTATTCTAGCTACTAACTCACCTGCTAAACATGGCGTTCCAACCAAAGGTACATTGGTAGACTATTTTAAAAAGATGGCAGTACTCACGGACAAGGAGTCTACCTTCGCTGAACGAAGGGCCGAGAGACGCCGCTCCATAGAGTACATGAAAAATAGGACATTACTGGACAGTACATCTCCTCTGCCTTTGTCCTCTATTGTGCTAAGCCCTTCTACCTTGACGCAGGAGGCGCTAGCCATGGATAACGTCCCAGAGCTGTTAAGAACAATTGATTCCACACCCAGTAATTTTAACTCGTCACTAGTTTTAACTAATGTGTCTTCCGCCAATACTTCTATTATTTCTGGAAAGGAAATTGATATTGTTATTACTCCAACTGAACCGAGGGCTAAGACCACTATCAAAAAGGCAGGGAGGATACAGGTGTCCAAAGTTATAAGGCCCTCCCCGCCCAAGAGAAGAAAGAGGTTAGGCAACTTGCCAATTCGTAATATTAACCACACTGATTTTGGCAAGGGCCCCATACAAACTGAGAGCACTGTATCATTGACAAAGGCTCCACTACCACTCTTAATTACATGCGACTTGGCTGCAACACCCTCCTCTTCCCTGGTTCTTCCCCCTCCTGACTTGTCTCGCTCTCCATTGCTCCTACCTGAATCATGTACAGTGACATCACACCTTGAGAGCATCGAGAAGCTGATTAGATCGTTCACTCTACCTATCATAGAAAGATTAAAAAATATAGAGTCACGACTGGGGAATTTAGAATCTTTATTCACAAAACATCCAGGTACATCGAAAGATTCCACTCACTACCCGTCTCCCCCTACGGATTTAGATCCACCTCTCACGCACACTAGGATTAACGAGATAGGTAGCTCCAACTCCCAGCGCAGGGATAAGCCCACCCTTACCGCAATTAATTTAAGTCATGGCCAACACGTAGATGGTGAACTAAGGAAGGAAATTGTAAATCCTAACAGAGTAACATCCCCAAAGGAGAAGGGGGAGAATCACCTCTTAGCTAGAGTAAGCGATTCACGTAGCCATCAAGTTAATTTGCCCCCAGAGGCGGTACCATATGTGGTGGTGTTAACTGAAGTTCCACCTCTGGATAAGGACAGAAATGAGGGTTATTATAACCTAAAAAATAAAATCGTGCACTGGCTTAGGACAAATAGACCCCTTCCCCCTAACATCAATGGAGAGATACTGCATGTTCGGAGACTTCCTTGGTTGGGCCGTAGAATCAAAGATCTAGTAGGGGATGTAATCATTATTAATTTTAGAGACCCCAATGCAGTCAAATACATCTTAGACTACCCCTTGGGCTCCACACGGGGTTCTATAAATCCCCGTGTATTATCATATTTTTACCCAAGATCAATAGTCTCTAATAATGCACATCCCAGGGCTCCAAGAAAAACAGTGGCCCCTTTTCATCCATTCGTAGCACCATCTGCTTCCCTTCTTCCACATTGTAACATGCATGTACCTAGTCATGTGGCATATGAAAACGCAGCAGAATGGACTATGGTTCCATTTAGGAATCACAGAATGGGACCTCGGAGGGTGAATTATATGCTACCATTTACTCCCCTCGAAGTTGTCAATAGATTTGGGGCCTTATCAGGAGTTGATGACTGTGATTGACTCAGTATCTCTTTTGGCTATGGACATAGCACACAGGGGGACCAGGATGAGGGTATGGATTTGATTTTCAAACGGTCGACCTGCTGTCTACACCACTCTATCTCTGACAGGCAACCTATGTCCTCACTGGCGGGTCGCTCAGGGCCTCTGGAACATGCTCTGGTGGCCATAGATGAAATAGCTACCGAATCTTACCGTTCCGCAAACATGGAGAACGGGGTGGAGGCGGTGGGTGGCTGCTTCCCACGAAAGCCCAAAGTTCTACAGGGGTCCTCATGCAACGCACAAAGCGCACGGGAGGTCTGTGAATGAATGAATGAATGAATGAATGAATGAATGAATGAGTATTTATTGCTGGTTACTTAAAACCATAACATAAAACTTTAGCATAAAACAGAAAATATCAGCTAATAAAAGAAGACAATAGTTAAAAGACCATGGGCATCAGGCAGACTTGCAGTTGACTGAGGCTCCAAGTGGTGGAGTCGTCAGCAGGGTTCGAGTCTGTTGCATGAATTTGCCAAACGAGGCCATATCTTTTACTGTGTTCAATGTGTACAATTTATGAATCGCCTCCTTGGCTGTGCGGGTTCCCAGTTGTAATAAAATTGGCCGTAGATAGAAACTGCGGGCTGTGCGCAAGGCGGGGCAGCAAAATAGGAGGTGAGCCAGTGACTCGTGTTTGTAATCGCAGAGCCGGCAGCCCTTGCTCATCAATGTTCTCAGTTTGGTGTTATATATTTCTTGAAGTGGCAGAGGATGTAATCTGGATGCTAAGATCCTGAGTAGGGCTGCTCTGCCCACGGCCTGCGTAAGGTGAGGTTTAGAGTTGAACCCTTTTTGTGGCAAGGTTTGGCTTTCGTGCAGGCCTTTTTTATCCAATTGATCCAGATCTAAGGCGCGAGAGTGAATACGAACTTGTTTTTTGAGTGTGCACTTGATGGCGGAGTACTTAATGATCTTGGGGTTCCAGGACTCCAGGGCGAGTTTAAGCTGGTCTGCTCCAGCTGCGAGTGCAGTTGACCATGGGTTCCCAGGTACACAGAAAATGTGTTTTAAAACCGCCTTCATAGATTTCTCTTGGGCCGCTGTTGTGAGAAAATAGTATTTACACAGGTCTGTGCTCCCTTAAGGATAGAAGAAATTACCCCGCATGAGGCTTCTATGCCTGTAACTAGAACTATGAGGGCTTTAGAGATTATGTCATGGAACGTGGCTGGGCTTCCCAACAAGCTAGGTAATACTGATTGGGAAACCTTTATTAAAGAACATGATATATGCATGTTCCAAGAGACGTGGTCTAGAGAAAATCTTAGCCACCCCGGTTTTGCTATTTTTGATATTCCAGCTAGATGGGGCGGGAAGGGACGCCCGTCTGGTGGCCTATCAACATGGATTGCTTGTCATTTAGGTTGCACTGCCGAGGTGGTAGAAACTAACTCTCTGGATATCCTATGTGTCGTCTTGCGTTGGCCCAATGGGGCGGGTCTGAGATTGGTAAATATATACTCTAGACCGGTTGGAGTTGCAGCCACCTCAAGGACACTGGAGGATCTAGGGTTTTTTCTTGACTCCCTCACTGGCCTAGACATACTCTTGGTGGGAGGGGACTTCAATATTCAGTTTGAACCACTCCCGATGTACCTAGATGGGATCAGCAGTGAGGAGGATGATCTCTGGGGAATCGAAAGAATTACAGGTCCGCCAGTCAGGGTAGCCTCACCTCTCTTATTGCAAGTTCTAACATTAATATTGGCAAATTCACTTAGAGCATGCAATGGTAGGTTCAAGGGGGATAACCCGCCCCAGCCAACTTTTAACAGACCAAGGCAGGAGTCCCGGATCGATTACATACTGATCAGACTCCAAGACTGGAAATTGGTATTAGATTTTAAAATTGCCCAAAGGGCTGATAGTGATCACAACCCCCTAATCCTTTCATTAGCTGCGGATGGTCTCCTTAGGCCAGAATCTCGGGGAAATGGTTTACCTGCCCTTAGCCTTACTCTGTCTAGTAACAGACGAAGACTAAGGTGGGATAGACTATTAGAGAAACCGAACCGTATAAGGGCTATATATGAGCAAGTGGCTGTAACTTTGGAAAGAATGGAGAGCCTTCTCCCTCAATTGCCCTCGTCGGATGGCTGTTCTTCCCTTGAGGATATCCATCAGACTTTTTGTGCCAATCTAGCTGAGGTACTGAATCCTGTGGTCCGGGGCAGGAAACCGAGGAGCGAAAGAGCCTCCTGGTTCAATGCCAGCTGCAGGGTAGCAAAGAAAGATCTCCTCCAAGCACTTAAAAGTAAGGAAACATCTTTTGTGATCAGGGAAAAGAGGGTGGCCTATAAGTCCAGTCTGGAAGCCGCGAAAATAGACTGGGACTGGGAGAACTGGTCAGAAATAACATCTGCTCTCGAAGTTAGAGATTCCAAAAAATTTTGGCACATAGTCAGACATGGTTCTGCTGAGCCTGTAAAGGCAATAGAAGGTAATGCTACAGCTGAAGTCCGGGAAAAACACTTCTCGTCCCTCTATAGCAGTGTTGGGCTAGACCAAATGGGAACTCCGCCTGAGAGCTTAGTGAACCCCATTGATAGTTGCACGGTGTTGGAAGACTTTAAGCTGGAGGAAGTGGAAAGGGCAATCACTTGCCTTTCTTTAGGAAAAGCGCCAGGTTTAGATAAGATTCCAGGCGACCTCCTAAGGCACGAAGTCAGAATTTGGGCACTGTACTTTCTGATACTGTTTAATGCAATTATTCATGGGATGGCACTTCCCCCAACTTGGCTGGGGGCGGAGATTTTGCCCATTTTTAAAAGGGGCTCACCTTTGCTCCCCGCCAATTATAGACCGATCAGCCTGATAGACGTTCCACAGAAACTCTTTGCGAGGCTTCTGTTGGATCGACTTTTGGACTGGATCGAGGAGAGGGATGTCCTGAGCCCTCTTCAGGCTGGGTTTCGCCAAAAGATCTCTACCGTGGACCAGGTCTTTAGGCTGTCCCTTATACATTGGAAAACAATACAGCTGGAGGGTGGCAGCCTCTACACTGTATTTGTTGATCTAAGGGCTGCGTTCGACCTTGTTCCCCGTGGTAAGCTTTGGGAAGTCCTGGCGAAAGTTGGGATGCCAGCTGATCTCCTGAATATGATCATCCGCCTCCATACAAACACCTATGCCCGTGTGAGGTGCGGTGCGCAGGGCGTACTCTCAAACAAGTTCCCCGTTGAGAGAGGGGTAAGACAGGGGTGCGTACTTGCACCGACCCTGTTCTGCCTCTTTGTTAACGGGGTCATTGCCCATCTTAATGGGGTCCCCAATTCGGATGTCCCAAAATTGGCGGGAAGGAGGGTCCCAGCAATTATGTTTGCTGACGATACCCTCCTTCTCTCCAAGTCACCTATGGGAATCCAGCGTGTTCTGGATGGTTTTGGGGACTTCTGTAGAGAGCATGGATTGGAAATTAACACCACAAAGACCAAATTTATGGCCTTCAATCCGCCACCCAGGTTTCACCGTATTCCTCGCATTGGGGAAAATGTACTAGACCGAGTGAGCACGTTTGAATACCTTGGTGTCACACTCAATGAGGAATTGGGGTGGGGTCAACATCAGGAGAAAACAAGGCTAAAGCTGGCGCAACATATCGGTGGAATACTAGCAATGGTGGGGAAGAATAGGTCAACCCTTAAACCCATAGGCCCTCCCCTTCATATTTATAGAGTCCAAGCAAGAGGAGCAGTTACCTATGGGAGTGAACTATGGGGTCATAAAATCCTGGACAGCCTGACAAAGGAGGAGAACAGATTCCTTAGGTGTCTAGCAGCTCTTCCTCCGAGTACACCGCTAGTGCCCCTACGACTTGATTTAGGCATTAGACCATTGGAGGAAGAGTTGGCACTTCGTCCTGTGATCTACTGGCGCAGATTATGGACAGTGCCTGAATTGATTCACTATAGACAGGGTCTCCAGGAAGTTCTCAGCTTCCCAAA
Organism: Triturus cristatus; assembly: GCF_964204655.1. Classification (NCBI taxonomy): domain Eukaryota; kingdom Metazoa; phylum Chordata; class Amphibia; order Caudata; family Salamandridae; genus Triturus; species Triturus cristatus. The sequence continues at coordinate 1,245,328,751 of NC_140590.1, read as the reverse complement.
TTCGGGGAATATTCCTTGGCTTAAATTCATAAGGAATAGTTTGATGAGCCTAGGACTAGATGCACTATGGAATGATCCTGGAAATATGTGTCCCAAATTTTCTAAAAAGGCTCTAACCAAGGTGTATCGTGATTCTAAGGCTCCTTTACTCCGACCCTCCAAATCCCTAGGGTCCCTAACAAACCAATTCCTTCTTATGAAGAGCACATACATCTTCGAACCGGCCTTGGATAATGTTTACCCCGTAATAATTAGGAAGCTCTACCTGCAATGGAGGCACGGGTCCTTGCCAATCCGTGCTTTCACTAGCTCCTGGTCCCTGTCGACATCCAGTATTTGCCCGGCATGCAGCGCAAGTGAGGAAACTGAGCTGCATTTTATATTTTTTTGCACAGGCTATACTGAGCTCCGTAGAAAGTGGATCATTCCGATCTGTAGGAATATGGGCTTCGTAAGGTGTTATCAAGCCTTTAGAATTCTCAAGAGTGAAACGGCCGCGCACATTGTGTTCGCAGTGGCAAAATTCTTGGGGGCTTTCTGGCACAAACGGAAAAAATACCTAAAAATGTCGACCTGATTTATGTATGTAATTAGTATGTATTGGCTGTTTGGATGCATTATTTTTAAAGATTTTATCTATTGTTGTCAATGTTTTATACTGATTTTATGTGCTTTTATGGATTTATTCCGAAATAAAGTTTTCTTGAATTGAATTGATTCAGATCATTACAGAGAGCAAATTAATTGGTTGGCAGTCACTCAATCAGTTAATAGCATGATGCTTGCTCAGAATAAAAGGCAAATGATATAATAGCAGCTTAAATTAAATAAATCATGAATCAGAGGTCAGACAGACTAGTGTTGCTTCCTAAATGTCTGGGGAGAGTGAGCTCCACACCCTCAGGAATGGACAAAATACAATTAGACCATGGATGAATACAATTATATTTAAGTCACAAAATTAAACCAATCAGTTTGAAGGAATAGTGCTAAAGTCTCTGAAATCACATTCTGGCACATGCATCAACGTAGGCTTTTGCGATTCCTTAATTGCGAATATTAAGGAATCGCAATTAAGGAATTGCAAAAGCCTATGCATGTAGGAATCGCTATAAAAATAGCGATTCCTACACATTCCTTAATTGCGAGTCGCAAATTGCGAGTCGCAATTAAGGAATGCCGTCCCATTCATTCCTATGGGCCGCCAGGCCCATAGGAATGAATTGGAGATTGCATGAGCAATTTGCGAGTACCAGTAGGTAGTCGCAAATTGCTCATGCAATTTCAAGGGTGTCAAAATGACACCCTTTTGCACCCTTGAAATTGATCTGTGCAAATATGTTGCACACACACATGCCCTAAGGGCATGTGTGTGCGCAACATGAAACTTTGAAAAATGCACAAAAGTGCATTTTTCAAAGTTTTTGCAAATTACCATGAGGTTCAACCTCATGGTAATTTGCTTCCCCTATTAGCGAAATCGCTAATTTTTTTACTTTAATGCATTGCATTTAAAGAATCTCAATTTGGGATTCCTTAAATGCAATCGCAATTTAAGTAATCACATTTTAGAGATTCCTTAAATTGCGATTTTTGCATTTGGGATGATGCATCCCAAATGCAAAAATACCGGTCGCAAAGGGGCAGATTCTGAGAATCTGCCCGTTTGCGACTGGTTTTTCCTTTGATGCATGTGCCTGATTATTACATCTTAAAACATTGTTTGCAAGGTTACTAGTGCATGAATGGTCTGTGTGCAGGGTGAGACAGAAATGAAAAGATGACTGTGTGGTGAGAGATGGTTGCAAGCAGGGTTGCCATTTTGAATTTGAGACCTGGTTGACTAGTGCCAGCATAAGCACAGTTCCTTCGACATAATGCCTTCATTTCAACTATATGTTCTTGTCTTAGTGCTATTGTGCATTTAATTATATAACTCTACATCACCACTTTGCTCTTTGCCTCAAAAGCCCACAATTCCAAACTTCTAGGAAACAGCACAAGAGTGCCAGGTTCATAAACCTTTGCGTAACAAACCTTTGTACAACTTACTGTCTATATATTTAGATGTATAGCAGTCAGTGGTGGCTGCTATACTTTAAAAGTGGTGAGGCACATACAAAATTACATAAAAAATAAAATAAACTTACCTTGCTTGAGGATCTTCTGCAGCACACGTACATCCAAAGTTCCTCCAGCCTCGTGCTGCTTTCTGGACAAGAGCATCCGAGCCAATCCAAGCACAGCTCTCTTGCTGCTTACAAAGCTAAACAGCATAAGAGCAGTACTAGGATTGACTGGAGCAGGCAAACACAGCCCTCCATCGGATACCTACGAGGCTGTGCGTCTGCTTCTCAGCGGCCTTCCAGCTTTTGAGTGCAGAAGCCTGAACTGCGCATGTCAGGCTGGCCACAGTGTAAACACCGGTAAACTGACATGTACAGTGCAGTTAAAACAGCCTCAGATCGTCCCACTGAATTGCTGTGATGCAGTGGGGATGTCCGGGGGTTAACACCCCCACGTCCCTGTGGACGAACCACCCCTGCAGTCTTTTGGAGACTGTCAATTTGTCTCTCAATTTTTCAGTATTGATGAATGAGGTTTTTCACTCTCACCTTTAGCAAGAATGCCATAGAATCCAGTGTAGTTTCTGCAACACACGGTTGTGCACAGTTAGCTATGCATTGTACCATTAAAGATATATCTTAAATAATGATAGATAGTTACATTACAGACAAAAAGTGCAATTAACATTAAGAACAAAGAAAACACAATTTTATATCACCTTCAAGGGGAAGATCTGAGCCCAAACACAGATGTTGCCCAATAAAAGCAAGGTGCTACACATTAAATAACATCGGACTCTTTGGCCAGCGTTAATTTACTGGGGAAGGGTAAGTTGTCCTCACTAACTTCAGGAACTCGTGGGTCTCAAGTTTCTTAGATGCACTTTGAATACAATTCACAGTCAATGGGACAAAGGTGCCAAGCTGAAGCGTTTGCTCCAGGGCCGGCCAAGGCTCCTAAGGCCCAAGCGTGCATGGGAGGCCTACCCGGGCCCAAGGGACCCAATCTGGGGCTCTGTGCCATGCGGCGGGCCCGAGGTTAGGAGGTGTCAACATTGCTATAATGTGTCTGGCCTTTTCCTATTGTATTTTTTTGTACCTAGAAAGACATGCTGATGGTTCTGCACCCTGGTAGAATACAATCAGCAAAAACTATTCAAAATATGTCATCCGGAAACCAACCACCAGAAATTAATAGTTCTGCGACCATAGTCCGTGGTATTTCAAGATACCAATAGGCTACCTCTCCAAGTCAAAACAGTAATGTTGGTAGGTGTATGGGCTACTGGGATCCTATAGTTAGTGTGCAGGTAACGGGTCATTGGTCAAGAGGAGAACACTTAGGAGTCTGGCTGGTCTCAGAGTCAAAGTATCTGCAAGGAATGTAGTGCTGCTGAAGTTTTAAATATATGCTCCTTGGAGTGGCGGGGTCGCAAACATCAAGAGCCTTTATCTTTAAAATGACTAATGGCAGCCAGGATTTTTCAGTTGGTCTCGGCACCCACTAAACCCACTGGTTCAGCCACTGGAACAGGTGACAATGACTTTAAGTTTGGATTCCAAGCGGCAGCTCTGGAACCATAAGGGCAATCAGACCATGTGTAATTTCCTACAGACAGTTAAACACCCCCGAGACCCATAACGAAGAAAAAAATCCTGAATATCCCTCTTGAGACAGAAAGGGTTCCAAGCAAGCACAGAGAAAGCCGGGCTTGGTGAAGAGTGGATTTGGGATGATCCATGATCTCCAAACTCACAGAAATGTTTTCCACAGGCCTCAAATCTCTTGAAGATGTATATTTTCGTAGGTCATTCTTGGCAACAAGATTTCATGGCTACATGGTGGCTCAATTTCTTGGACAATCACATTCATGCTTCAGGTTACTGGGCTTTATTCTAGACCTTCCTGATCAGGGACCTTCTCCTCTTCACTACAGCCTCCACAGTTTTCCTCTTTGTGCAGGCCACAGGAGCAGGAATGTCTTCCAGATCATAAGACTCCAAGGGGAACAGTGACATACACAGCCATGTTCCTGATAAACGCCTATATGATACATGCTGGTGCAATAGTGGATTCTCTCGCGTCCAGATGACGTTCAAGTTACTAACCAAGCGCCCAGTATATATATCCTGTTTATTGTCACTGGCAGGAAGTAAAGGTAAACCAAATCCTGAGCGTTCTTCATATTGTAAACTCTTCTCCAAAATTTAGAGAGAGCATTGTTTTAGACTTTCTGGAGGCGCTGGTGTCGGTTCAGATATTTACCCTGCGCGACCAAAATCAGACTCTATTGGCCCAGTTCTCTTCATTGCTCTGTGATACCCAGCAAACTTCAAACAGAGAAAGGTAGCTCAAGTTCTGTTGCAGAGCAGATGGGTCTGGACGGCAGCATGTACATGTATATCACCCCAGCACACAAGATACACAGAGGCTTCCTGTACCAAAGGTTCAGGGCAGGCAGCACTCACATCAGCAAAAAGGACATGAACAATGTGGAGGAGAACTCACTTTTTTGTAGGCACTTCCATTTGTTATCTATTGGATACCATACTCCCAACACACCGTCTGCTGGCAGCACACATACGAGTGAACATTCTATAGACACAGTACACACAAAAGGGGGACAGGGTAAGCAGAAACCTCAATTATCAATTTTGAGGCGCTGGATGACTGTCTCCCCACCACAGGTGCACAAACTCAGTCTGTCCACAGCACTGGAACAGCGACCACAAATTGCCAGTTTCCTCACAGTCTGGTAAGAGGGTACAGGAGCCCTAGTGTACGAGGGGTGGTGGTACCCACTGGGTTCAGCCACTGGCAGCTGACCCTCGTGTTCTGCTGGAGAACACGACAGATCTCGTGGAGCATCTCCAGGGAACCCAACGTTTGGATCAGTTATTGAAAAATAACAGCTCAGGCCAGAAAAAGGACAAACGGGGAAATGCAACTCGGGACCTTCCCCGTCAGACTGGTTGCATACAGATCTGTGTAGTGTATATCAAAGCTAAAGCTGTAAGACTTCTACATCCTGTCCACTGCCATCACAAGCATGACATTATAATGATGGACCTTATTATGGATACGCCTGACTCCAAGGATATGAATAACCCGGTCCTGCTGAGCAGATGTCTCTTATATGGTTCAAATGTATTTTATTGTTTTACAAGCCAACATTGCAAATAACAGATGGGACCTGCATAGCAAGGTCCTCCCAAACAGACTCAGAGAACCATGATGCAAGAACAGCAAATAAATCCCTCTCCTCTCCTCCATTCCCCGGTAATACTCATTCCGCTATAGTAGGTGATCGGCCTCACGCGACCCTAAGGTGCAGTTTCATAGAGCAAAGATACAACCTTAGCAAACCAACCCAACCACCCCCGTGTAGTGTTCAGACTACAATAGTAGATCTATGCTGCGTGTACACTTATGTCTTACCATCCGGCAGCCCTCCCTCCCATGCGTCGTGTCGTCAGTATCAGTCAAACGCAAGACAAGAATATATCGGGGCACGTCAGGTCATAGACTTCAGAAGAAAGCAACGTAATGCACGGTCTCCAGAGGTCGTGGTAGGTGTCGGATTGTGAGGTTAACTCAAGGGTCATGGCGTGCCATTCCCAATGGACACCACAACATCTGTAGCCACGCCGCGTGCGTAGGAAGGGCCTCAGAACCCCAATGAGAAAGGGTGGTTTGAAGCGCTGCGCCAAAGCTAGGCCAATATGCCGCCCCCTGCAGGATTTGAGGGGGAAGAGCAACAGATTGGGCAGAACCAGAACGATGTAAGCTGGAAAATGTGACAGTTGGGTGTCAAAGTGTTTATCAATGTCAGTCAATACAGCCTTCCAGTAAGGTTTGAGCTTCAGACAGTCCCAGAGAAGATGAAGTAAGGTCTCTCTGGCCCCACACCCCCTCCAACAATCCGCAAAGTGGCTAATGTTGCCCTGAGGAAGGCGAACAGGAGTTAAATACCAATAGGTTGTCATTTTAACTGCTGACTCTATGCCGGCCGTGTTGAGGGCAGTGTGTCTCTCCCTGTAGTATATCTTGCCCCACTCCTTATGTGTCAATGCCTGCACGATTCCTGCTCCCATCGTCTCTACCCCAGCGTTTTGTTGTGGGTAAGTGCAGTATTGAGAAAAGCATATAGTTCACTAATAAGGCATCTGTCAGTGTCCCTAGAGAGTAGCCACTTCTCAAAGGGAGTGAGCGGGCACTGAACACCGTTACATATGCTTGGGTGGGTGACCCAGTGCCTAAGTTGCAGATAGTGTTGGCATTCCGTTTCTGCCAGCCCATAGTCTATGTTAGGTTGATCGAACGCAAGGGACCCGTCAACATCAAACAGTTGGACCACTGATCGGCAGCCAGCAGTCTTCCAGGCTGTGACTGTAGTGGGGTGAAGTCCCGGGGCAAACTCTGGATTTCCGAAAAGGGGCGGCAATGGGATGGAAGTCAACCCATGGCGGTAGCTACTTTGTTCCATACTCCCAATGTGGCTCTGGTAATAGGGGAGGAGTACAAGCCCCAAGCCCTCTGTGGAAGGTAGCCGCTAGGGGTAAGTCCCCATGTACTTCAGTGTCATTATGACAGAGTAGTGTCTCTACCCTCTCCATTTGTCACTTGTCCCACAGAATATTAGCCAACAGTCTACCTCATCGATCTCTCCCTATATAAAATGAATGTTGAAGTCTGAGCACTGCATACTTTGCTTTATCCAAGTCTAAACCGTTTAGCTGCAAACGGGCTGATTCCAGTTGTCACCATATCCAGGGAGCCCCGGTGCGTTTGTGAATGGTCTCCAGTTCCCTCACCTTCCCCAAAACCAAAAGCTCCAGTCTTTTCTCAAGACAAGCCATGTTCTCAGCAGCAGAAATGGCTATATATTCCCCCAGAACAACTGCTTTTAAGGTACCCCAAAGGGTAGCAGTAGTAGTTCCCGGCTGATCATTCACTTCTAGATAGTTTTTTTGTGTCCATGTAATGCGACTAATCACTGTCGGTCGATGGAGCAGGTTTTCTTTCAGGCACTATGGATGGGAAAACCGTCTGGATGGCGGCATCTGTATAGTAAGGGTAACAGGGCACGGTCAGATAAAGTCTGGGGTTCTATCTCGACTGCTATGACCTGCATCTGCATGTCTCTGGTGCTGAGAAAGTGGTCAAGGCAGGCATAGGTCTTGTGTGCATGTAAGTAGAAAGTCTAATCTTTGGTGTGTGGATGCATGGTTCGCCATAAGTCGCCAAGCCCTATTTCTCATAGCCAGCCCAGCCCCTCTCTCTCTCTCTCTCGAGTTCCCCAGCCTAACCATAACACTGTCATTCTTCATCACCAGATTCAAATCCCCCTCCCCCCCATGAAAAAACTATTTGATCCGGTGAGGTCAGTAGTTCTGAATTGGCCTGCTTAAGGATTTTTTGGGGATTGTCAATGGGCGCATAAATAGAGGTCAATGTGAGAGTGAAGTCACCTATATGGACTTAGTATGCTGATAATCGACCCCGGAAATCTGCAATTTTGCAACCCAAGGTGCCATTAAAGGAGCGCGCTATAAGTATGGTGAAACCCCCCCTGTTTTTGTAGAATTAGAAGAGAAGTGTTGGTGTGGGAAATTACATAACTTTATTCTATGCCAGTCCCCTGAGAGTAAGTGTGTTTTCTGAAGTAGACAGATATCCCCCCAGTGCTTTCTAGGTACGATATAATGGTAACCCTTGACCGGGCTGTAAAGCCCTTTCACATTTAGGGTGACAACTTCAATTCAGTATTGAAGGATCAAGGAGTTTGCCTGCATGCGTTGGGAAATGTGTGAGCAGATCGGGCGAACCCTAGCTGTCCCCAACCCTCATATTGCAGGCCTCAAGCCGCAGAACGAGTCGGTTGGCGCAGATCCACGCATTGGAATATGTATGAGTCCCCCATCCAAAAAACCCTAACAAGACTCAACCTGAAAACAAAACAACGACAGTATTAAACAATATCATCGTACACCAGAAATACCCAGCAAAGTCCCATGGAGGCACTTTAGGAGATATCCGTTAGTACTGTCTCCAGCAACATGAGACGAGACTGCCCGCCCCCCTGCCACCCTGCTCAGGAGTAAATTAACAGTCAATGGTAATGAAGAGCTGTTAATCTCTCCCTGGCCCGAATGAGGCACAGGCCACTTCATGCTGCTCTATAGCACCAGCCAGGCTATCAAGCACGGCCCGTCGCTCCAGGGCCAAGGTTGCCAGATCTGGACCATGGGTCCACAAGGGGATGGGACTTTCTTCCACTGGTTACGGTGCCATGCCCTCCGTCCACTAGACTTGCTTGACCATGGCTTTGTGGCATCCTCCAGGACAGGGGTACTCACAAACTTTCTGTCGGGGGCCAAAATTACAGTGTGGTTAGTGGCCGAGGGCCGCACTGGTAGGGGTGGAGTCAGTGGGGGTGGGATCAGTGGGGGGCGGAGCTAGAGTAAAAAAAAAACTTTCGAAACATCTGTCTCCCTCTCTCTGTCTCCCTCCCTCTCTGTCCCCCTCCCCCTCTCTCCCTCTCTCTCCGTCTCTCTCCGTCTTCCTCCGTCCTCCATCTCCCTCTCTCTCCCTCTGTCCTCCGTCTCCCTCCCTCCTCCGTCTCCCTCCCTCCTCCGTCTCTCTCCCTCCTTCCTCCGTCTCCCTCCCTCCCTCTCTCTCTCCCTCCCTCCCTCTCTCCCTCTCCTTCCCTCTCAGTCTCTCTCGTCTCCCTCCGTCCTCCATCTCCCTCCGTCTCCCTCTGTCCTCCGTCTCCCTCCCTCCTCCGTCTCCCTCCCTCCCTCTCTCTCCCTCCCTGTCTCCCTCCCTCCCTCCCTGTCTCCCTCCCACCCTGTCTCCCTCCCTCCCTCCTCCGTCTCCCTCCCTCATCCGTCTCCCTCCCTCCCTCCTCCGTCTCCCTCCCTCCCTCCTCCGTCTCCCTCCCTCCCTCTCCTTCCCTCTCCGTCTCTCTCCGTCTCCCTCCGTCCTCCTTCTCCCTCCGTCCTCCGTCTCCCTCCCTCTCCCCTCCGTCTCCCTCCCTCTCTGTCTCCCTCTCTGTCTCCCTCCCTGTCTCCCTCCCTGCCTGTCACGCTCCCTCTCTCTCCCACTCTCTCTCTCCCTCTCTCTCCTCCTCTCTCCCTCCTCCGTCTCCCTCCCTCCTCCGTCTCCCTCCCTCCTCCGTCTCCCTCTCTCCTCCATCTCCCTCTCTCCTCCATCTCCCTCCCTCCCTCTCTGTCCCTCCCTCCCTCTCTCTCCCTCCTTCTCTGAAAAAAAATCGGGACAATGGGGCCTTGAGTCGGGTTACTGTCATGTATGGGCGTTGGAGGTGTGCTGCTGCAGAATCCGACATTTGAAACGCAAAATGCACGTTTTTTTTTCTTACCTTTGTGAAGCATTGAGCACAGTGGCAGGCAGAGAGAGGGTGATGCAAGTGTTGTGCACTGGCCTGGCAGGTTGCTGGCAGTGCATACATCCTCCCCCCCCCCCCCACCCCTCCTGTGTGGCAGCCCGGCGGGCTGAAACAGCTTCCAGGTACACACACAGCCGCCCCCGAGTACTTCACAGGTCTTTAAAAGACCATTCGCTTGTTGATGAGGCTTTGTTTTGCTTTTTCATCCTTTCTAGAGCCCCTGCATCGCCACTCTGATTATTGCTGGAAGAATTAGCACTCTACACAACACAAGCCCTGTCAGCTGAAACCCCCCGAGAAATCGGGTTTTTGCTTGCAGGAATCGGGAGGCGGGAGACTAGCCTTGAAATTGGTAGTCTCCCGCCTGAATGGGGAGGGTTGGCATGTCTGGGTACGATGTCTGCAAGGTCCGCGGGCCGCCAAGAAAGGCTTGCCGGGCCGCTGGCGGCCCGCGGGCCGTACTATGAGTATCCCTGCTCCAGGAGATCCAGGAGGCAACATGTCTCCACCAGGGAGGTGAGTTTGTGCAGTTTGTCATTCCAGCGAAAGATGGGGTGAAAAGGATGTCCCTATTTGTACGAAATGTCTTTGCTCCAGAGGAAGGTAGTAACAGGTTGAAAGTCTCTACGTCGCTGAAGCGTCCTGGCCAACCAGTCTTGATACAATTTTAGAGAGTGATCTCTGAACAGTACAGGCTGTGCTCCACTGGCATTGCGCAGGATAGATTCCTTTAGCTGGAAGTCATGGATACAAACGAGGTAGTTTGGAGGATGGGCTCCCGGGTCACACGAGGGCCCAACTCAAAGCACCCTGTCAATTTGCATCTCCGAGTCCTCCTGGGCTCCTAATATCTTCAGGAATAGAGCCCTCACTTATGCTGCGATATCTGAGCCTTCCGCCTTGTCCGGCGCACCACAAATGCAAATATTATTCCTGTGTGAGTGATTCTTGAGATCTTCAGCATGGGCCTGCAGGTTGACCTGTTGATCCTACAGATGGATAATCTCCTGTTGTAACAGCTCAGTCTCTTCATTGCTGCCTGCTTCGTTGTCTTCGAGAGTGGACTCCTTTTACCCCACGGCCGCCAGGTCTGCTTAACTTCTTTGATGTCTTGGCTTAGTTCTCTCTTAACTGTGTGTATGTCCTCAGGGAGAGACGTGAATAGGGCCTCCAGAAAGGCTCTCATTACTGAGGCCTCCTCGTTGCCCCCCTCCGCCACTGCCGAGCTACGATGTGCCTGCACAATCTCTTCCGTTTATAGGCCCAGTCAAGCAAGTGAGAATCTCCTTGAGGAAGCATTCCCTCTTGCCCCGGGCTGTAGACAGGTTAGCGATCGGCAAGAGGGCCCTTGGGTGAACACTACCTCTAGTCGCCGACAGTCATGATCCCAACGTCACGCCCTCCATACGGACCACCCCAGGGAGAATATGCAGTGCCAAGCTGTAGCAGGGGCCCCAGAGAGATAGCTGAAGCCCGAAAGCCAGACGTGTTTACAGAGGGTGCCACCGGAGGGTAAGTAATGAGTTCCCCTGCGGCCCCCGAAAACACAAATCAGATGCGTCAGCTCCCAAGGGTGAATCAATCATCAGAAAGGACACAGACATACAAGGAGCCAGCAGCACAGCATGATGAAAGACAGAAGACCCCAGGAGGCTCAAAGGGGGTCCATCAGTGCGCAGCGGCTCAAAACACTCCCTTATCTGGAGCACTCACCTCCCCCCTCACCCTGCTTGCCTAGTATGCCTCTTCAGGGGAGGGGGTGCTGCAGGTCTCGGTTTCTTCACCTGCTTTGCTGAAGTTTGGCCTAGTAGCCCTTCAAAGGCCCCTGTCAGTACAGGCCGTGAGGCCCGTAGCTCCTATCCCTCAGGCACACAGCTCCACTAATCAGCCCTGCAGATGGGGCCCCCAGCCGCCAAAATTGTGAGCCATCCAATCAATCAATCATTTAACTTGTAAAGCGCACTACATACCCGGGTGAGTTTCAAGGCGCTGGGGGGTGGGGGGGGTGGGGGGGTGGGGGGGGGGTGGGGGGGTGGGGAAGATGTTACTGGTCGAAGAGCCAGGTCTTGAGTTGTCTCCTGAAGGTCAGCAGGTCTTCGGTTTGACGTAGGTGGAGGGGGAGGGTGTTCCAGGTCTTGGCGGCGTGATGGGAGAAGGATCTGCCTCCGGAAGTAGTTCTCCGGATGCGTGGGATCGTGGACAGGGCGTGGTCAGCGGAGCGGAGTTTCCTGTTGGGTACGTAGAAGGAGAGTCGACTGTTGAGATAGGCTGGGCCTGTTTTGTGGAGTTCTTTGTGTGCGTGGATCAGGAGCTTTAAGGAGATTCTTTTGTCGACGGGGAGCCAGTGCAGGTTCCTCAGGTGGGGGTTTATGTGGTCGCGGCGCGGGACGTCGAGGATCAGGCGTGCAGAGGCATTCTGGATTCTCTGTAGTCTTCTGATGAGCTTGGACGAGGTTCCGGCGTAGAGGGCGTTTCCGTAGTCGAGCCTGCTGCTGACCAGGGCCTGGGGTTGTAACAGGGGTTCCATCTTGCTTCAGTCTTGGCCAGGCCCTCTCTCACGGCCCAGCACAAAATCAGGGAGGACCACCCGCAATCTTGGCCTTCCAGCATCTGCACACACTTCTTCGGGCATTGTGCAGCCAGCATTGGCTGTGCCCTCCTCCACAGCTGTGCCAGCATTGGCTGTGCCCTCCTCCACAGCTGGGCACATCACAGCATACCTTCTGGGCTCCTCGCCAGCCCAATAGCTACAGCGAATGCCAACTCCTGCTCTGAAAGTCATGCGAGCCGCTGGGCCTCCTGTTACAGCCCATGCTCGTCTCAGTAGCCGTAAAGGGCTGCCATCGTGCTTAGTAGGTCTGGGTCACCTCTCACCGGCTGCACGGCCTCTGCAGTCACCCTGCGCCCCCCTATGCCTCTGTCATGACTGCCGGTTGCTGCCCCTGCCTAATAGTCCATTTGTTGTGGCAGCGCTGTAAATACTCAAAGTGGCGGCAGCCAGCCGGAGGAGCGAGATGAAGCCTCCTACTGAGCCGCCATATTAGCCAAGGCTTCAGAAGTACTCCAGATGTTTCTTTTAAAGCCCAGGCCTTGTACACTGTGAACAAGACGTGAGCAGAGGCGCCTGTTAGTTGATAGCATTTGTTTACATGCTGGCTGGAATGGAGGAGCTGCAGCACATAACGTGGTACAATCCATCTTTATAAACATGTATATCCTTACTGGGAAAAATGAGGAATGTAGGGTGAGATATAAAATAATTTCATGCAGCGCAATGCAGCAACCCACCTTGCTGCACTGCACTGTGAGAGGGCAGGATTGCAGAATGCACCATATTTAACACTATACAGTGCATTCCTGTCTTTCCTAGTGCTGGCATACTTTTGGCTGCCTAGCGCCAACGCAGGTACCCTTACGTCATGGTGCAAATGTGACTGCGTTGTAGGCAGGATTGTTTTTGTGCAGGAAGGCACACCTTCCTGCACAAAAACAATCCTCAGAGGCATTTTCCTCCTTCTATGTATGCTGCAGAATGCAGCTCACGTAGAAAGAGGAAGAAAATAAGGAGAAATACAAATATTTCTCCTTGTTTCAATTCACATGGGGAGGAGTAGCATTTTGACGGATTCCCAGGTCTACTACTAATGGTAAGTTTGGGAATGCACCAAAATCCATGGGTGGATGTGGGTGGAACACCCACATTCCACCCATGGCAGGCCTCCCTGGGGCAGAGTAATGCAAGGCAGTGATTTGCGCTGCCTTGCATTACTGCAGATCTATCAAGCCATGCAGGGCCACGTAAGGTAAATCTCGCTTAGGTTTTGTGTCGCTCTTGTGCGGCGCAAGGGCAACTAAAATTCTGGAAAACCTGGCCCGTAAACTCTTGCAGTAAGGCAAGCCTCAGCCAGCAGGGGCGCTAGCTAACCAAAAAGAGATCTGCTGAAGTGGCCGGGCCCATCCTGCATTAGTCATTTTGAGTCCATGTACAGATAGATGTCTTCAGTGGGGATGCTGGAACACTGTGGTGATCACTGATGGAAATGGGTGAGATGCACTCTGGGAAATCCTGCAAATGACTGACTTAAGTTACATGTATGTAACACTGGACAGCTCCTGTTGCATATCCCGCCAGTTAATAGGTTTGAAAACTGCGAAGGCTAGTGAAAGAAGTTCCACTGACTTGGGTAACAAGCAGTTACAAAGCCGACACGTCTTAACTTGATAACTAGTTGGCTTCGCCAATTTATTTTTCTGATGCTACATAACAAGACAATAAACAAGACAGCGAGAGAGAAAAAAGCAATATAGCAAAAAAGCAAAAAAGCACAATGACGAGGCCATGTCATTCCAGAGGATCACACTTCCATGATGACATATGCACGCGCGTGCATCACCATGCAAGTGCTCACCTACAGAATGATATTAGCATCATTTTCATTTTCTTCTCGCCACTTGGGTAGGTAAAAAAAATATATATTAGCGCTTAGCGCTTATTGCAAAGCAGAGCGGCCTTTCAGAAAATGGCAGCTGCTGGGCCTGACACAAAAAACTAAAATGAAGAAGAAAGCAATGGCGAGTGGGTAAGGGGGTGAGTAAGAAACGGAGGAACACATAAGTGCTCATTTTGCAGCTGCCAGGCCCTCAAAAAAAATTACTATTAAAATATTTTATTTAAAAAACTACATGAGGGAGGGGAGCAATGGAGTGGTTGGGGAGCGGATGGGGTCTGGGGAAGGGAAAGCAACAGGGGCAGGTATTTTGAGAAGGGGAAGTGTTTTATTTGATTGCTTGCGAGTCGAGGCAACACGGATGGCGGAAGAGGGAGCCAACAAGGACAACGGAGAGTGTGGGGAACAAGGTGCTATGATGCAGCCTGTGAAATCTGCATCATAGTGATTTATTTTTGGTATGGCAAGTAGACGAACAGCACAAACAACAGGATGAGGGATGGGTGGGGGACTAGAACCAAGAACACGGACAATGGGAGGGCAGGTGGCGAGTAAGAAGCTACACCCCGGACAACGGCAAGTAGCAACACCCGTAGCAACAACATGGACAAGTGGAGGGTGGGTGGTGGGGGCACGAAGCAACAAAATGGAAGGAGGGAGGTTGGGTAAGGGCAAGTGGCAACAACCCGGACAATGGGCGGGCAGGTGAATGCAAGTCACAACACCTCGGGCAGACGGAAGGAGGAAACTGTACATTTGTTCCCACAATTGGCACACCTCTGGCCCACATAGTGAAAGGTACCAGTGGTATCAAGGGCCTTGTGACCAGAGAGGGTATCTAAGGGCTGCAGCATGTATTGAGCCAATCTCAGAGATCCCTCACCAAACACATACCCACTGCTGTGTGCTTTGGTACAGGCACATCTCTGTGTGCTATGCCCACGGCCACTGCCTCTGGCATTGGTAAATCACCACTCTAGCAGGCCAGGCCTCACAGCCTTAAGGCGGCAGGGTGCACCATCCCACAGGTGAGGGCATAGCTGCATGAGCAATGTCCCCCTACAGTATATAAGACTATTCTTAGACATTGTAAGTGCAGTGACTTTGTCATTGCGAACTCCACAGCTCCATGATGGCTTTACTGAATACTGAGAATTTTGGCATCAAACGTCTCAGCACAATAATCTCACACTGATGCCAGTGTTGGATTTATTGTACAATGCACTCAGAGGGCGTCTTAGAGATGCCCCCTGAAAAATGACCAACTTCCTTGTGTCCAGCTGACTGGCCTGTACCAGCCTGCCACACACAGACATGTTTCTGGCCCCCTGAGCTGGGAGCCCCTGTGCTCTCGAGGGTCAGGGACAAAGTCTGCTTGCGGTGGAGGTGCTTCACACCTTCCCCAAGCAGGAGCAGCATTCAGGGCAGTGAGCCTCAAAGAGTTCCTGAACTTAGAGATGCTAGCCAGGGCCTCTCGTGCCAGCTGAGATACCTGTCCCCCTGACCAAGCCCCACATTTGGTAATTTACTAGTAAAATTAGTAGTCAGGAGAGATGTGTCCCCTCTCTGCCAGGACCACCCATAAGGTGCCCTGGACAGAGGTGACCCCCTCCTTAGGAAATCCTCAATCTTGATTGAACGGATTCTACCCAATCAGGTTAAGGGATGCCCCTCACCAAAGGGAGGGGACATACAAAGGGTGTACTCACCCTAAAAGGCAAGTAGCCCATTGGCTACCAGCACCTGTAATGTCCCTAAATTCAGTATTTAGGGCCACCCCTGAACCTCAGATTCCTGCAACATACGAAGAAGAAGGACGAAGAAGACGTCGTGCACCAAAGCTTGAAGACAACGACTTGGCCCCAGCCCTACCGGCCTGTCTCCAGCTGAACAAGCCTGCAAAGAAGACAATACCTGTCCTGTGGCCAGTGACTTCCAAGAATCCCAGGAAGGCTGCCATTCTTTAACAAAGATCAGATCTCCAGAGGACAGATGCCCTGTCCAGAAAACTCCAACTCCAAGGACTCCGGATCCAGGCGGGTCTGCGATCCCTGTACACTCTGCATCCGATGCCCACGGCCCGAGTCTGAGTGGCATAACTGTCCAGTGACATCTCTCCCGAGATCTAAAACTTTACTCCATTGGTGGCTGACCTCTCCTGGACCCCATAAGTCGGCTGCAACCTCTACACGAAGTGTCCCCCTGACTGCGACTGGCTCCGGTACGAAAATCAGACACGAAAAGGCACCCCTGCATCCTCAGTCCCCCAAATTTGAGGAGCCCAGCCAATGCTGCCCAGGCCTTGCCCTGCCTCCCAACTTACCTGTTCAGCCTGTGGTCACCTTCACCAAGACTCCTGGCCTGAGCCTGCAGTCTCTTTTTGCGACTGCATCGTTTGCATTGGGCACCCGATGCTGATTTCTTTTTGGAGCTTTGGCAGATAATCGACGGGTTGGGTCCGGATCTCATCCTCTGGGGTGGGGGCTTCAATGTCATACTAAATGACAGACATGACTTCTCAGAGATGACCAGACAGCCCCACCCTAACGCTGCAGCACCACTAAACACGATTATACAGGATAATTATATCAATGATGTTTGGTTGCTTATACACTCACTGAAGCAGAGGGCACATGCATCACAACATCCCATACCATCTGGTCGCGGATCTAATTTTGGTTGATTTCACAGGAAGCTTGAACCTGGGTTGCCCTATTAGAGCATTTGCCTTGCACCCTCTCTGACCATGATCCTGTATTATTGGAGCTGAATATATCATGTGGCCCCTCAAACTTACGCCTAGCGCCTGTCTTCTGGCGTGCTACGGGATCCTGTCTTTCGGGATGAGATACAGAGTGCGATTGGTGACTATTTTTAACACAATGAAGGCTTGGTGTCCTCCCCATCCACACTATTGGAGGCGTTTAAGGTGGTGATCTGGGGCGTACTCAGGGCGATTCACGGACAGCTCACCAAACTGTAACGAGAAATTAAATCGCTCGAATTGGGATATTTCGCTTAGAAAAATGCGGCCACCATGGCTGATATTCAGGCTAAGCTAGCTGAGTTCAACAAGGAGGATATTCGCGAGACTAAATACCTGAAGCGGAACACTAGGGCACGCAAATAGGGAAAATATGACTGCCCTGGCAAGAGACTTGTGGGCAAACTTTGCAGGCCCAGGATCTCCATGTATCTGTTTTCGTTGCTAGATGATGAACAAGAAGTTCAATCCACATCCACCGGACTCCTGCATACCATGACTTCATTCTATTCTAAACTTTACTCAGCCACCCCTGTACACCGTGTGGATGAGCCAACTACGTACCTTAACTCCATCCCGTTACTATGGTTGGAACGTGCCCACTGGTCATATTTGGACTTCCCCGTTACAGTGGAGGAAATAATACAAATCATCCAGCCTTCCTAATGACAAAGAGCTGGGACTAGATGTGCTTACTACCTCCTTCTATAATGCGTTTGTGCCCAAACTGGCCCCTTATATGCTGGCAATGTAGGAGGAATCTTTGCATGGGGCTCTCCCACCTTCTCGCCGCAAAGCAGTTATAGTGACACTCTTTAAGCCCAATAAACTGGCAAATATATGTGATTTGTATTGGCTGCTATCGATGTTCAACGTTGACAATGAAATATGTGCCACACTATTGGTAGCTCGCCTCCTTCCATGGTTGCCCTCTATTGTGCGACCTGATCAATCTGGCTTTGTTCCAGGCTGCTCGACATCTCACAACCTCTACACGATGTTCACGCTAATGTACACATTTGACCCCCAATTACACGTTACTGCAGCGCTTCTTGATGCCACAAAGGCTTTTGATTCTCTCGAATGGCCCTACCTTTTTCCATTACTTGCCCACCTGGGTTTCAGCCCATGATTTATGCGACAAATCCAACTTCTATACGTGCTAACTGCCAGAATTTGCCTTAATGGTATGTTATCAGACCTACTTCCTTTAACACGAGGGAAACCAAAGGGATGCCAGTGATCCCTGCCACTATTTACTGTGTCTATGGAGCCCCTTGCGGCGCGCCTTTGGCTGCATCATTCACACCCAGGTTTCAGCTTCACAGCGTGAGGTTTGGTAGTCTCCCTGTATGCTGATGACGTTACTCTATACATTCATAGGCCAGCTGAGAACTGAGCTTCGATCATACGAGAGGTGAAATGTTTTGGTTGTTTCTCAGGCATATAGGTCAATTGGTCTAAATCAATACTCTTTTCCCTCACTGATTGCATCACACCCTTTTCCTCAGAGTATCTGCTCCAGTGGGCATCTGACCCAGTTTGCTACTTGGAGCCTGGCTTAGCCGTGACCCAGACGAGCTATGGAGGGCCAATTACGGCCACGCATTGGCATGGCTAGAGGACAATATCTTGTTATGATCCCGTCTACCACTATCTGTAGTGGTAGGATTGCCATTGCCAAGATGGTTATTCTTCCTACATTTCACTACCTATTTCTTAATATTTCAGTTCCTCTTACAGCTCACCTCCTCCGGCAATTAAAATCCAACCTGATTGCACTGACCTGGGAGGGTAAGCAACCTAGGATCTCATGGAAAATCCTTACCTTACCACTTGAACAGGAGGGCTGGGAGCACCTGACATGACTCGGTATGCACTCTGCACGCAAGCACTGCATATACACTTTTGGCTCTACCGTACACAATTCCAACCACACACAGAAATCAAGGCAGATCATGCTGCGCCATGGCCCTTGAACACAACATTGTACCTACCTCATAAACCCTCGTGAAAGGTGATTGATGCCATGGAATGAGTGCGATGGGCGTGGGATGGACTGCGGAAACGTGGTGGGTTTACATGTCTACACGCCCCTTCTATTCCTATTGGGCGCAATCACCTTATGCCCCCCTAGCAGGACGCAGGCGCCAGGACAAGGGTTCTTGTGCTGTATGCCTGCCTGCCGAGTTGTTCTTTTTGTTATTTAATTAATTATACGTGCCGCTTTCACTATATTTGCGCGTTCTGACTAGCGCGACGCTGTGCTCCCCCCTCCGCCTCCATTTTGTTGTTGTTGTGATCCCTGGAGCCCGCCCCGCCTCCCAGCTGAGCCGCCCTCCCACTGACCTGATCAGCGCTGCAGAACCATAGAGCGCCGTGACTCGCTCCTGTCCCTCAGGCTGAGTGGTCGCTCCCCAGTGTCCCCTCGTGACACTCGGTATCGTTGTGCTGCTTTTGCCCTTGATTTCTGCCTAATGGCATTTGCCTGCTGTATGCCTGCCTGCAGAGTTGTTCTTTTTGTTATTTAATTAATTATACGTGCCGCTTTCACTATATTTGCGCGTTCTGACTAGCGCGACGCTGTGCTCCCCCCTCCGCCTCCATTTTGTTGTTGTTGTGATCCCTGGAGCCCGCCCCGCCTCCCAGCTGAGCCGCCCTCCCACTGACCTGATCAGCGCTGCAGAACCTTAGAGCGCCGTGACTCGCTCCTGTCCCTCAGGCTGAGTGGTCGCTCCCCAGTGTCCCCTCGTGACACTCGGTATCGTTGTGCTGCTTTTGCCCTTGATTTCTGCCTAATTGCATTTGCCTGCTGTATGCCTGCCTGCCGAGTTGTTCTTTTTGTTATTTAATTAATTATACGTGCCGCTTTCACTATATTTGCGCGTTCTGACTAGCGCGACGCTGTGCTCCCCCCTCCGCCTCCATTTTGTTGTTGTTGTGATCCCTGGAGCCCGCCCCGCCTCCCAGCTGAGCCGCCCTCGCCCCTCCCCCCCCACTATCCATATATGACAGTAGTTACCGCGCGCAGCGTTCACGCGCAGCGACCGCGCCCAACCCGCGCCGAAGGTGCGCCAAAGGTAAGCCCGTCTACGCCCGTCCGCGCCTGGACCGCGCCCAGCGCCAGACCCCCTGTCCCTCGCGCTGCCCAGCCCTCCCGCATTACTTACGATGCCGCCACCCTCCAAGCCCTTAACCCCGGTCGCGCCCCCAACTGCGTCCAAGCCGCTCCTGGACACACCCATGGTCCTTTCTCCTGCTACTCCTGCAAATTCAGCGGCACCGACAACATCCCCGCTACGACTACACCACAGATTCCCGACCCCAACCACCTACAATGCATCCTTCTCAACACCCGATCGGTGCACAGGCACGCCATTGACCTATGGAACCTACTAGACACCTTCTCTCCAGACGTCGCCTTCCTTACGGAAACATGGATGAATGCTTCCTCCGCACCAGACATCACCATTGCCATCCCTGAAGACTATAAGATCACTCGCAAAGACCGTACCAGCCACACAGGAGGAGGAATCGCTATCGTCCATAAGAAATCAATCCGCATCTCAACCAGCTCTGACACCAACCTCGCCAACTCCGAACACCTTCACTTCCAGATCCACATCGACCCCAAAACCACACTCAGAGGCACTCTCCTCTACAGACCACCAGGACCCCGCGCAAAATTCAGTGAAGACCTCACGGACTTCATCTCTCCACACGCGCTCCCCTCCAAAGACTATATTCTTCTGGGAGACCTCAACTTTCACCTCGAAAAGATAAACGACCACAACACCGCCACCCTCGTGGACAACCTCGCCAACCTCGGACTTAAACAACTAGTCACTTCCCCCACCCATATCGCAGGTCACACACTCGACCCCATCTTCACTTCCAGCAATCATGTCTCCTTCAGCCACACTACGGATCTCCTCTGGACTGACCACAGCTGCGTTCACTTCACCTACAACAAGCCAAAACCCATCAACCACTCCCAACCTACCCTGCAAAGAAACTGGAACAAAATCACCACGGACCAAATCTCCGCATCGCTCCTTCGAAACTCCCCAGCCCTCTCTTCTAACGCCAACGAAGCCGCCGCCAACCTCACCCTATGGTTATCCAACACCGCCGACACCTTAGCACCACTGAAAAAACGTCAAAGCAAACCTGGCAGCAAGAAGGCCTCATGGTTCAACGATGATCTCAAGAAGTCCAAGAAACTCTGCCGCTCCCTTGAAAAGGCCTGGAAAAAAGACCCAACCACCAGCACCAAGGACACCTTCAAAAGCGCCACCTGCACTCACCACCAACTGATCCGAAAAGCCAAGAAAACAGCATTCAAGGATCGACTTGACAACAACGCCCACAACAGCAAGGAACTTTTCAACATCGTCAAGGAATTTTCCAACCCCTCGGCCAACTCCAATGACATCACCCCCTCTCAAACCCTCTGCGACTCCCTAGCCTCTTTTTTCCACAACAAGATTGCAGACATCCACAACAGCTTTGACAACCAACCCGGAAACCAACCCACCCTACCATCTGCTGACCATCTTCCCCCCGTAAACACCCTTAACGCCTGGAACCCAATCTCCACTGAGGACACCATCCGCCTGATGAATTCCATCCACTCCGGATCCCCCACAGACCCATGCCCTCACCACATCTTCAACAAAGCAGACTCCGTCATTGCACCGCACCTCCGAGACGTCATCAACTGCTCCTTCAACACCGCTACCTTCCCAGAAGACTGGAAACACGCTGAACTCACCGCCCTTCTGAAAAAACCAACAGCGGACCCCACCGAACTCAAAAATTACCGCCCCATCTCGCTTCTTCCATTCCCGGCCAAAGTCATCGAGAAAGCCGTCAACAACCAGCTCGCCGCCTTCCTCGAAGCCAACAAATCCCTCGACCCCTCACAATCTGGCTTCAGAGCAAAACACAGCACTGAGACCGCCCTCATCGCAGCAACAGACGACATTCGAACTCTACTGGACAATGGAGACACAGTCGCCCTCATCCTCCTCGACCTCTCTGCAGCATTCGACACAGTCTGCCACAGCACCCTTCTACAACGCCTCAATAACATCGGAATCCAAGGAAAAGCACTTGAATGGATCACCTCGTTCCTCACCGGAAGAACCCAGAGAGTCCGCCTTCCTCCATTCAAGTCCGAGGCCTCTGAAGTCATCTGCGGCGTACCTCAAGGATCCTCACTCAGTCCCACCCTCTTCAACGTATACATGAGCCCCCTCGCGGCCATCGCCCGCCAACACAACCTCAACATCATCTCTTACGCGGATGACACTCAAATGATCCTTTCTCTCACCAAGGACCCCAGCACCGCCAAAACTAACCTACACGAAGGAATGAAAGAAGTCGCCGAATGGATGAAACAAAGCCGTCTGAAACTGAACTCAGACAAAACAGAAGTCCTCATCTTAGGTACATCACTCTACGACATCGGACCAGATTGCCTCAACTCTCGACTGTCCTTCTACACCCCCTCCCGCCAACTACGTTCTTCCAGCCAAGCCTTCGCCACTGTACCTCGCATCAACAAGACCACCATGGGAGGCAGATCCTTTTCATACCTGGCTGCTAAAACATGGAACTCACTCCCCGCTTACCTTCGCCTCACCCAGAACCACCTAGCGTTCAGAAAGCAGCTTAAAACGTGGATATTTGACAAATAATCCTCCTCCCCTTCCTAAGCGCCTTGAAACCCCCTGGGTATGTAGTGCGCTATACAAATTTTATGACTTATGACTTATGACTTGGACGTGACCCAGTCTTGTTTTCAGACCTGCAACCAGACAATCACTTCATACCTCATTTTGAGGGCTCCAGACTGGCACGTCCTGGTGCACTTAAGTTCCTCCTGTACCATTAACTTTGGTCCACCTGAGCTTCATTACACATTCCCTGCTCCCCGTCCTTCACTTCCAGCGCTGGAACATATACCCACAACTTCGTCCCCACGCAAACTAGCTACGCGCTTATACTTCGTTATGCAAGCCACAGCTCCTGTCAGTTCAAATGCTTATTGTTTCAGGTTAATTAAAACCATAACAATATAAATTTCAAAAACAGAAAACAACAATAAAAAGTTTTTTTGTGTGCAAATTCCTTATGATCTTAAAAATCCTTTGTTAGCAATTAATAATACTCAACTACCTCGAAACACGTGTCCAGGGATGGCACACGCCACGCATACTTGCACACACTCTTGAGCATAGGTGTATCCGCCGACGCTGACCTTCAGGGACCATTTTCATTGGGGGAACACAACTGGTAGGTGTAGCAGTGTGCGACCAATCTGATGTAACTTTATATTCAGGCTCCCTTGAGCCGGTGGAGTCGACGGACTCATGGTTCCGCACCTGCGCGCTAAGAGAGGTACTAGACCTGATTTTGTTTTTAGCAGCTTACACAGCAACCCCACTCTCATTTTCCTACTCCCTGCTGACGAGAGGCAACTACCTCGAAACACGTGTCCAGGGATGGCACACGCCACGCATACTTGCACGCACTCTTGAGCATAGGTGTATCCGCCGACGCTGACCTTCAGGGACCATTTTCATTGGGGGAACACGACTGGTAGGTGTAGCAGTGTGCGACCAATCTGATGTAACTTTATATTCAGGCTCCCTTGAACCGGTGGAGTCGACGGACTCATGGTTACGCACCTGCGCGCTAAGAGAGGTACTAGACCTGATTTTGTTTTTAGCAGCTTACACAGCAACCCCACTCTCATTTTCCTACTCCCTGCTGACGAGAGGCAACTACCTCGAAACACGTGTCCAGGGATGGCACACGCCACGCATACTTGCACGCACTCTTGAGCATAGGTGTATCCGCCGACGCTGACCTTCAGGGACCATTTTATTGGGGGAACACGACTGGTAGGTGTAGCAGTGTGCGACCAATCTGATGTAACTTTATATTCAGGCTCCCTTGAGCCGGTGGAGTCGACGGACTCATGGTTACGCACCTGCGCGCTAAGAGAGGTACTAGACCTGATTTTGTTTTTAGCAGCTTACACAGCAACCCCACTCTCATTTTCCTACTCCCTGCTGACGAGAGGCAACTACCTCGAAACACGTGTCCAGGGATGGCACACGCCACGCATACTTGCACGCACTCTTGAGCATAGGTGTATCCGCCGACGCTGACCTTCAGGGACCATTTTCATTGGGGGAACACGACTGGTAGGTGTAGCAGTGTGCGACCAATCTGATGTAACTTTATATTCAGGCTCCCTTGAGCCGGTGGAGTCGACGGACTCATGGTTACGCACCTGCGCGCTAAGAGAGGTACTAGACCTGATTTTGTTTTTAGCAGCTTACACAGCAACCCCACTCTCATTTTCCTACTCCCTGCTGACGAGAGGCAACTACCTCGAAACACGTGTCCAGGGATGGCACACGCCACGCATACTTGCACGCACTCTTGAGCATAGGTGTATCCGCCGACGCTGACCTTCAGGGACCATTTTCATTGGGGGAACACAACTGGTAGGTGTAGCAGTGTGCGACCAATCTGATGTAACTTTATATTCAGGCTCCCTTGAGCCGGTGGAGTCGACAGACTCATGGTTACGCACCTGCGCGCTAAGAGAGGTACTAGACCTGATTTTGTTTTTAGCAGCTTACACAGCAACCCCACTCTCATTTTCCTACTCCCTGCTGACGAGAGGCAACTACCTCGAAACACGTGTCCAGGGATGGCACACGCCACGCATACTTGCACGCACTCTTGAGCATAGGTGTATCCGCCGACGCTGACCTTCAGGGACCATTTTCATTGGGGGAACACGACTGGTAGGTGTAGCAGTGTGCGACCAATCTGATGTAACTTTATATTCAGGCTCCCTTGAGCCGGTGGAGTCGACGGACTCATGGTTCCGCACCTGCGCGCTAAGAGAGGTACTAGACCTGATTTTGTTTTTAGCAGCTTACACAGCAACCCCACTCTCATTTTCCTACTCCCTGCTGACGAGAGGCAACTACCTCGAAACACGTGTCCAGGGATGGCACACGCCACGCATACTTGCACGCACTCTTGAGCATAGGTGTATCCGCCGACGCTGACCTTCAGGGACCATTTTCATTGGGGGAACACGACTGGTAGGTGTAGCAGTGTGCGACCAATCTGATGTAACTTTATATTCAGGCTCCCTTGAGCCGGTGGAGTCGACGGACTCATGGTTACGCACCTGCGCGCTAAGAGAGGTACTAGACCTGATTTTGTTTTTAGCAGCTTACACAGCAACCCCACTCTCATTTTCCTACTCCCTGCTGACGAGAGGCAACTACCTCGAAACACGTGTCCAGGGATGGCACACGCCACGCATACTTGCACGCACTCTTGAGCATAGGTGTATCCGCCGACGCTGACCTTCAGGGACCATTTTCATTGGGGGAACACGACTGGTAGGTGTAGCAGTGTGCGACCAATCTGATGTAACTTTATATTCAGGCTCCCTTGAGCCGGTGGAGTCGACGGACTCATGGTTACGCACCTGCGCGCTAAGAGAGGTACTAGACCTGATTTTGTTTTTAGCAGCTTACACAGCAACCCCACTCTCATTTTCCTACTCCCTGCTGACGAGAGGCAACTACCTCGAAACACGTGTCCAGGGATGGCACACGCCACGCATACTTGCACGCACTCTTGAGCATAGGTGTATCCGCCGACGCTGACCTTCAGGGACCATTTTCATTGGGGGAACACAACTGGTAGGTGTAGCAGTGTGCGACCAATCTGATGTAACTTTATATTCAGGCTCCCTTGAGCCGGTGGAGTCGACAGACTCATGGTTACGCACCTGCGCGCTAAGAGAGGTACTAGACCTGATTTTGTTTTTAGCAGCTTACACAGCAACCCCACTCTCATTTTCCTACTCCCTGCTGACGAGAGGCAACTACCTCGAAACACGTGTCCAGGGATGGCACACGCCACGCATACTTGCACGCACTCTTGAGCATAGGTGTATCCGCCGACGCTGACCTTCAGGGACCATTTTCATTGGGGGAACACGACTGGTAGGTGTAGCAGTGTGCGACCAATTTGATGTAACTTTATATTCAGGCTCCCTTGAGCCGGTGGAGTCGACGGACTCATGGTTAGGCACCTGCGCGCTAAGAGAGGTACTAGACCTGATTTTGTTTTTAGCAGCTTACACAGCAACCCCACTCTCATTTTCCTACTCCCTGCTGACGAGAGGCAACTATCTCGAAACACGTGTCCAGGGATGGCACACGCCACGCATTCTTGCACGCACTCTTGAGCATAGGTGTATCCGCCGACGCTGACCTTCAGGGACCATTTTCATTGGAGGAACACGACTGGTAGGTGTAGCAGTGTGCGACCAATCTGATGTAACTTTATATTCAGGCTCCCTTGAGCCGGTGGAGTCGACGGACTCATGGTTACGCACCTGCGCGCTAAGAGAGGTACTAGACCTGATTTTGTTTTTAGCAGCTTACACAGCAACCCGACTCTCATTTTCCTACTCCCTGTTGACGAGAGGCAACTACCTCGAAACACGTGTCCAGGGATGGCACACGCCACGCATACTTGCACGCACTCTTGAGCATAGGTGTATCCGCCGACGCTGACCTTCAGGGACCATTTTCATTGGGGGAACACGACTGGTAGGTGTAGCAGTGTGCGACCAATCTGATGTAACTTTATATTCAGGCTCCCTTAAGCCGGTGGAGTCGACGGACTCATGGTTACGCACCTGCGCGCTAAGAGAGGTACTAGACCTGATTTTGTTTTTAGCAGCTTACACAGCAACCCCACTCTCATTTTCCTACTCCCTGCTGACGAGAGGCAACTACCTCGAAACACGTGTCC
Organism: Triturus cristatus; assembly: GCF_964204655.1. Classification (NCBI taxonomy): domain Eukaryota; kingdom Metazoa; phylum Chordata; class Amphibia; order Caudata; family Salamandridae; genus Triturus; species Triturus cristatus. The sequence goes on along the minus strand of NC_140590.1, from coordinate 1,245,302,194 downwards.
AGGGATGGCACACGCCACGCATACTTGCACGCACTCTTGAGCATAGGTGTATCCGCCGACGCTGACCTTCAGGGACCATTTTCATTGGGGGAACACGACTGGTAGGTGTAGCAGTGTGCGACCAATCTGATGTAACTTTATATTCAGGCTCCCTTGAGCCGGTGGAGTCGACGGACTCATGGTTACGCACCTGCGCGCTAAGAGAGGTACTAGACCTGATTTTGTTTTTAGCAGCTTACACAGCAACCCCACTCTCATTTTCCTACTCCCTGCTGACGAGAGGCAACTACCTCGAAACACGTGTCCAGGGATGGCACACGCCACGCATACTTGCACGCACTCTTGAGCATAGGTGTATCCACCGACGCTGACCTTCAGGGACCATTTTCATTGGGGGATCACGACTGGTAGGTGTAGCAGTGTGCGACCAATCTGATGTAACTTTATATTCAGGCTCCCTTGAGCCGGTGGAGTCGACGGACTCATGGTTACGCACCTGCGCGCTAAGAGAGGTACTAGACCTGATTTTGTTTTTAGCAGCTTACACAGCAACCCCACTCTCATTTTCCTACTCCCTGCTGACGAGAGGCAACTACCTCGAAACACGTGTCCAGGGATGGCACACGCCACGCATACTTGCACGCACTCTTGAGCATAGGTGTATCCGCCGACGCTGACCTTCAGGGACCATTTTCATTGGGGGAACACGACTGGTAGGTGTAGCAGTGTGCGACCAATCTGATGTAACTTTATATTCAGGCTCCCTTGAGCCGGTGGAGTCGACGGACTCATGGTTACGCACCTGCGCGCTAAGAGAGGCACTAGACCTGATTTTGTTTTTAGCAGCTTACACAGCAACCCCACTCTCATTTTCCTACTCCCTGCTGACGAGAGGCAACTACCTCGAAACACGTGTCCAGGGATGGCACACGCCACGCATACTTGCACGCACTCTTGAGCATAGGTGTATCCGCCGACGCTGACCTTCAGGGACCATTTTCATTGGGGGAACACGACTGGTAGGTGTAGCAGTGTGCGACCAATCTGATGTAACTTTATATTCAGGCTCCCTTGAGCCGGTGGAGTCGACGGACTCATGGTTACGCACCTGCGCGCTAAGAGAGGTACTAGACCTGATTTTGTTTTTAGCAGCTTACACAGCAACCCCACTCTCATTTTCCTACTCCCTGCTGACGAGAGGCAACTACCTCGAAACACGTGTCCAGGGATGGCACACGCCACGCATACTTGCACGCACTCTTGAGCATAGGTGTATCCGCCGACGCTGACCTTCAGGGACCATTTTCATTGGGGGAACACGACTGGTAGGTGTAGCAGTGTGCGACCAATCTGATGTAACTTTATATTCAGGCTCCCTTGAGCCGGTGGAGTCGACGGACTCATGGTTACGCACCTGCGCGCTAAGAGAGGTACTAGATCTGATTTTGTTTTTAGCAGCTTACACAGCAACCCCACTCTCATTTTCCTACTCCCTGCTGACGAGAGGCAACTACCTCGAAACACGTGTCCAGGGATGGCACACGCCACGCATACTTGCACGCACTCTTGAGCATAGGTGTATCCGCCGACGCTGACCTTCAGGGACCATTTTCATTGGGGGAACACGACTGGTAGGTGTAGCAGTGTGCGACCAATCTGATGTAACTTTATATTCAGGCTCCCTTGAGCCGGTGGAGTCGACAGACTCATGGTTACGCACCTGCGCGCTAAGAGAGGTACTAGACCTGATTTTGTTTTTAGCAGCTTACACAGCAACCCCACTCTCATTTTCCTACTCCCTGCTGACGAGAGGCAACTACCTCGAAACACGTGTCCAGGGATGGCACACGCCACGCATACTTGCACGCACTCTTGAGCATAGGTGTATCCGCCGACGCTGACCTTCAGGGACCATTTTCATTGGGGGAAAACGACTGGTAGGTGTAGCAGTGTGCGACCAATTTGATGTAACTTTATATTCAGGCTCCCTTGAGCCGGTGGAGTCGACGGACTCATGGTTACGCACCTGCGCGCTAAGAGAGGTACTAGACCTGATTTTGTTTTTAGCAGCTTACACAGCAACCCCACTCTCATTTTCCTACTCCCTGCTGACGAGAGGCAACTATCTCGAAACACGTGTCCAGGGATGGCACACGCCACGCATACTTGCACGCACTCTTGAGCATAGGTGTATCCGCCGACGCTGACCTTCAGGGACCATTTTCATTGGAGGAACACGACTGGTAGGTGTAGCAGTGTGCGACCAATCTGATGTAACTTTATATTCAGGCTCCCTTGAGCCGGTGGAGTCGACGGACTCATGGTTACGCACCTGCACTCTAAGAGAGGTACTAGACCTGATTTTGTTTTTAGCAGCTTACACAGCAACCCCACTCTCATTTTCCTACTCCCTGTTGACGAGAGGCAACTACCTCGAAACACGTGTCCAGGGATGGCACACGCCACACATACTTGCACGCACTCTTGAGCATAGGTGTATCCGCCGACGCTGACCTTCAGGGACCATTTTCATTGGGGGAACACGACTGGCAGGTGTAGCAGTGTGCGACCAATCTGATGTAACTTTATATTCAGGCTCCCTTGAGCCAGTGGAGTCGACGAACTCATGGTTACGCACCTGCGCGTTAAGAGAGGTACTAGACCTGATTTTGTTTTTAGCAGCTTACACAGCAACCCCACTCTCATTTTCCTACTCCCTGCTGACGAGAGGCAACTACCTCGAAACACGTGTCCAGGGATGGCACACGCCACGCATACTTGCACGCACTCTTGAGCATAGGTGTATCCGCCGACGCTGACCTTCAGGGACCATTTTCATTGGGGGAACACAACTGGTAGGTGTAGCAGTGTGCGACCAATCTGATGTAACTTTATATTCAGGCTCCCTTGAGCCGGTGGAGTCGACGGACTCATGGTTACGCACCTGCGCGCTAAGAGAGGTACTAGACCTGATTTTGTTTTTAGCAGCTTACACAGCAACCCCACTCTCATTTTCCTACTCCCTGCTGACGAGAGGCAACTACCTCGAAACACGTGTCCAGGGATGGCACACGCCACGCATACTTGCACGCACTCTTGAGCATAGGTGTATCCGCCGACGCTGACCTTCAGGGACCATTTTCATTGGGGGAACACGACTGGTAGGTGTAGCAGTGTGCGACCAATCTGATGTAACTTTATATTCAGGCTCCCTTGAGCCGGTGGAGTCGACGGACTCATGGTTACGCACCTGCGCGCTAAGAGAGGTACTAGACCTGATTTTGTTTTTAGCAGCTTACACAGCAACCCCACTCTCATTTTCCTACTCCCTGCTGACGAGAGGCAACTACCTCGAAACACGTGTCCAGGGATGGCACACGCCACGCATACTTGCACGCACTCTTGAGCATAGGTGTATCCGCCGACGCTGACCTTCAGGGACCATTTTCATTGGGGGAACACGACTGGTAGGTGTAGCAGTGTGCGACCAATCTGATGTAACTTTATATTCAGGCTCCCTTGAGCCGGTGGAGTCGACGGACTCATGGTTACGCACCTGCGCGCTAAGAGAGGTACTAGACCTGATTTTGTTTTTAGCAGCTTACACAGCAACCCCACTCTCATTTTCCTACTCCCTGCTGACGAGAGGCAACTACCTCGAAACACGTGTCCAGGGATGGCACACGCCACGCATACTTGCACGCACTCTTGAGCATAGGTGTATCCGCCGACGCTGACCTTCAGGGACCATTTTCATTGGGGGAACACAACTGGTAGGTGTAGCAGTGTGCGACCAATCTGATGTAACTTTATATTCAGGCTCCCTTGAGCCGGTGGAGTCGACAGACTCATGGTTACGCACCTGCGCGCTAAGAGAGGTACTAGACCTGATTTTGTTTTTAGCAGCTTACACAGCAACCCCACTCTCATTTTCCTACTCCCTGCTGACGAGAGGCAACTACCTCGAAACACGTGTCCAGGGATGGCACACGCCACGCATACTTGCACGCACTCTTGAGCATAGGTGTATCCGCCGACGCTGACCTTCAGGGACCATTTTCATTGGGGGAACACGACTGGTAGGTGTAGCAGTGTGCGACCAATTTGATGTAACTTTATATTCAGGCTCCCTTGAGCCGGTGGAGTCGACGGACTCATGGTTAGGCACCTGCGCGCTAAGAGAGGTACTAGACCTGATTTTGTTTTTAGCAGCTTACACAGCAACCCCACTCTCATTTTCCTACTCCCTGCTGACGAGAGGCAACTATCTCGAAACACGTGTCCAGGGATGGCACACGCCACGCATTCTTGCACGCACTCTTGAGCATAGGTGTATCCGCCGACGCTGACCTTCAGGGACCATTTTCATTGGAGGAACACGACTGGTAGGTGTAGCAGTGTGCGACCAATCTGATGTAACTTTATATTCAGGCTCCCTTGAGCCGGTGGAGTCGACGGACTCATGGTTACGCACCTGCGCGCTAAGAGAGGTACTAGACCTGATTTTGTTTTTAGCAGCTTACACAGCAACCCGACTCTCATTTTCCTACTCCCTGTTGACGAGAGGCAACTACCTCGAAACACGTGTCCAGGGATGGCACACGCCACGCATACTTGCACGCACTCTTGAGCATAGGTGTATCCGCCGACGCTGACCTTCAGGGACCATTTTCATTGGGGGAACACGACTGGTAGGTGTAGCAGTGTGCGACCAATCTGATGTAACTTTATATTCAGGCTCCCTTAAGCCGGTGGAGTCGACGGACTCATGGTTACGCACCTGCGCGCTAAGAGAGGTACTAGACCTGATTTTGTTTTTAGCAGCTTACACAGCAACCCCACTCTCATTTTCCTACTCCCTGCTGACGAGAGGCAACTACCTCGAAACACGTGTCCAGGGATGGCACACGCCACGCATACTTGCACGCACTCTTGAGCATAGGTGTATCCGCCGACGCTGACCTTCAGGGACCATTTTCATTGGGGGAACACGACTGGTAGGTGTAGCAGTGTGCGACCAATCTGATGTAACTTTATATTCAGGCTCCCTTGAGCCGGTGGAGTCGACGGACTCATGGTTACGCACCTGCGCGCTAAGAGAGGTACTAGACCTGATTTTGTTTTTAGCAGCTTACACAGCAACCCCACTCTCATTTTCCTACTCCCTGCTGACGAGAGGCAACTATCTCGAAACACGTGTCCAGGGATGGCACACGCCACGCATACTTGCACGCACTCTTGAGCATAGGTGTATCCACCGACGCTGACCTTCAGGGACCATTTTCATTGGGGGATCACGACTGGTAGGTGTAGCAGTGTGCGACCAATCTGATGTAACTTTATATTCAGGCTCCCTTGAGCCGGTGGAGTCGACGGACTCATGGTTACGCACCTGCGCGCTAAGAGAGGTACTAGACCTGATTTTGTTTTTAGCAGCTTACACAGCAACCCCACTCTCATTTTCCTACTCCCTGCTGACGAGAGGCAACTACCTCGAAACACGTGTCCAGGGATGGCACACGCCACGCATACTTGCACGCACTCTTGAGCATAGGTGTATCCGCCGACGCTGACCTTCAGGGACCATTTTCATTGGGGGAACACGACTGGTAGGTGTAGCAGTGTGCGACCAATCTGATGTAACTTTATATTCAGGCTCCCTTGAGCCGGTGGAGTCGACGGACTCATGGTTACGCACCTGCGCGCTAAGAGAGGCACTAGACCTGATTTTGTTTTTAGCAGCTTACACAGCAACCCCACTCTCATTTTCCTACTCCCTGCTGACGAGAGGCAACTACCTCGAAACACGTGTCCAGGGATGGCACACGCCACGCATACTTGCACGCACTCTTGAGCATAGGTGTATCCGCCGACGCTGACCTTCAGGGACCATTTTCATTGGGGGAACACGACTGGTAGGTGTAGCAGTGTGCGACCAATCTGATGTAACTTTATATTCAGGCTCCCTTGAGCCGGTGGAGTCGACGGACTCATGGTTACGCACCTGCGCGCTAAGAGAGGTACTAGACCTGATTTTGTTTTTAGCAGCTTACACAGCAACCCCACTCTCATTTTCCTACTCCCTGCTGACGAGAGGCAACTACCTCGAAACACGTGTCCAGGGATGGCACACGCCACGCATACTTGCACGCACTCTTGAGCATAGGTGTATCCGCCGACGCTGACCTTCAGGGACCATTTTCATTGGGGGAACACGACTGGTAGGTGTAGCAGTGTGCGACCAATCTGATGTAACTTTATATTCAGGCTCCCTTGAGCCGGTGGAGTCGACGGACTCATGGTTACGCACCTGCGCGCTAAGAGAGGTACTAGATCTGATTTTGTTTTTAGCAGCTTACACAGCAACCCCACTCTCATTTTCCTACTCCCTGCTGACGAGAGGCAACTACCTCGAAACACGTGTCCAGGGATGGCACACGCCACGCATACTTGCACGCACTCTTGAGCATAGGTGTATCCGCCGACGCTGACCTTCAGGGACCATTTTCATTGGGGGAACACGACTGGTAGGTGTAGCAGTGTGCGACCAATCTGATGTAACTTTATATTCAGGCTCCCTTGAGCCGGTGGAGTCGACAGACTCATGGTTACGCACCTGCGCGCTAAGAGAGGTACTAGACCTGATTTTGTTTTTAGCAGCTTACACAGCAACCCCACTCTCATTTTCCTACTCCCTGCTGACGAGAGGCAACTACCTCGAAACACGTGTCCAGGGATGGCACACGCCACGCATACTTGCACGCACTCTTGAGCATAGGTGTATCCGCCGACGCTGACCTTCAGGGACCATTTTCATTGGGGGAAAACGACTGGTAGGTGTAGCAGTGTGCGACCAATTTGATGTAACTTTATATTCAGGCTCCCTTGAGCCGGTGGAGTCGACGGACTCATGGTTACGCACCTGCGCGCTAAGAGAGGTACTAGACCTGATTTTGTTTTTAGCAGCTTACACAGCAACCCCACTCTCATTTTCCTACTCCCTGCTGACGAGAGGCAACTATCTTGAAACACGTGTCCAGGGATGGCACACGCCACGCATACTTGCACGCACTCTTGAGCATAGGTGTATCCGCCGACGCTGACCTTCAGGGACCATTTTCATTGGAGGAACACGACTGGTAGGTGTAGCAGTGTGCGACCAATCTGATGTAACTTTATATTCAGGCTCCCTTGAGCCGGTGGAGTCGACGGACTTATGGTTACGCACCTGCACTCTAAGAGAGGTACTAGACCTGATTTTGTTTTTAGCAGCTTACACAGCAACCCCACTCTCATTTTCCTACTCCCTGTTGACGAGAGGCAACTACCTCGAAACACGTGTCCAGGGATGGCACACGCCACACATACTTGCACGCACTCTTGAGCATAGGTGTATCCGCCGACGCTGACCTTCAGGGACCATTTTCATTGGGGGAACACGACTGGCAGGTGTAGCAGTGTGCGACCAATCTGATGTAACTTTATATTCAGGCTCCCTTGAGCCAGTGGAGTCGACGAACTCATGGTTACGCACCTGCGCGTTAAGAGAGGTACTAGACCTGATTTTGTTTTTAGCAGCTTACACAGCAACCCCACTCTCATTTTCCTACTCCCTGCTGACGAGAGGCAACTACCTCGAAACACGTGTCCAGGGATGGCACACGCCACGCATACTTGCACGCACTCTTGAGCATAGGTGTATCCGCCGACGCTGACCTTCAGGGACCATTTTCATTGGGGGAACACAACTGGTAGGTGTAGCAGTGTGCGACCAATCTGATGTAACTTTATATTCAGGCTCCCTTGAGCCGGTGGAGTCGACGGACTCATGGTTACGCACCTGCGCGCTAAGAGAGGTACTAGACCTGATTTTGTTTTTAGCAGCTTACACAGCAACCCCACTCTCATTTTCCTACTCCCTGCTGACGAGAGGCAACTACCTCGAAACACGTGTCCAGGGATGGCACACGCCACGCATACTTGCACGCACTCTTGAGCATAGGTGTATCCGCCGACGCTGACCTTCAGGGACCATTTTCATTGGGGGAACACGACTGGTAGGTGTAGCAGTGTGCGACCAATCTGATGTAACTTTATATTCAGGCTCTCTTGAGCCGGTGGAGTCGACAGACTCATGGTTACGCACCTGCGCGCTAAGAGAGGTACTAGACCTTATTTTGTTTTTAGCAGCTTACACAGCAACCCCACTCTCATTTTCCTACTCCCTGCTGACGAGAGGCAACTACCTCGAAACACGTGTCCAGGGATGGCACACGCCACGCATACTTGCACGCACTCTTGAGCATAGGTGTATCCGCCGACGCTGACCTTCAGGGACCAGTTTCATTGGGGGAACACGACTGGTAGGTGTAGCAGTGTGCGACCAATTTGATGTAACTTTATATTCAGGCTCCCTTGAGCCGGTGGAGTCGACGGACTCATGGTTACGCACCTGCGCGCTAAGAGAGGTACTAGACCTGATTTTGTTTTTAGCAGCTTACACAGCAACCCCACTCTCATTTTCCTACTCCCTGCTGACGAGAGGCAACTATCTCGAAACACGTGTCCAGGGATGGCACACGCCACGCATACTTGCACGCACTCTTGAGCATAGGTGTATCCGCCGACGCTGACCTTCAGGGACCATTTTCATTGGAGGAACACGACTGGTAGGTGTAGCAGTGTGCGACCAATCTGATGTAACTTTATATTCAGGCTCCCTTGAGCCGGTGGAGTCGACGGACTCATGGTTACGCACCTGCACTCTAAGAGAGGTACTAGACCTGATTTTGTTTTTAGCAGCTTACACAGCAACCCCACTCTCATTTTCCTACTCCCTGTTGACGAGAGGCAACTACCTCGAAACACGTGTCCAGGGATGGCACACGCCACGCATACTTGCACGCACTCTTGAGCATAGGTGTATCCGCCGACGCTGACCTTCAGGGACCATTTTCATTGGGGGAACACGACTGGTAGGTGTAGCAGTGTGCGACCAATCTGATGTAACTTTATATTCAGGCTCCCTTAAGCCGGTGGAGTCGACGGACTCATGGTTACGCACCTGCGCGCTAAGAGAGGTACTAGACCTGATTTTGTTTTTAGCAGCTTACACAGCAACCCCACTCTCCTTTTCCTACTCCCTGCTGACGAGAGGCAACTACCTCGAAACACGTGTCCAGGGATGGCACACGCCACGCATACTTGCACGCACTCTTGAGCATAGGTGTATCCGCCGACGCTGACCTTCAGGGACCATTTTCATTGGGGGAACACGACTGGTAGGTGTAGCAGTGTGCGACCAATCTGATGTAACTTTATATTCAGGCTCCCTTGAGCCGGTGGAGTCGACAGACTCATGGTTACGCACCTGCGCGCTAAGAGAGGTACTAGACCTGATTTTGTTTTTAGCAGCTTACACAGCAACCCCACTCTCATTTTCCTACTCCCTGCTGACGAGAGGCAACTACCTCGAAACACGTGTCCAGGGATGGCACACGCCACGCATACTTGCACGCACTCTTGAGCATAGGTGTATCCGCCGACGCTGACCTTCAGGGACCATTTTCATTGGGGGAACACGACTGGTAGGTGTAGCAGTGTGCGACCAATCTGATGTAACTTTATATTCAGGCTCCCTTGAGCCGGTGGAGTCGACGGACTCATGGTTACGCACCTGCGCGCTAAGAGAGGTACTAGACCTGATTTTGTTTTTAGCAGCTTACACAGCAACCCCACTCTCATTTTCCTACTCCCTGCTGACGAGAGGCAACTACCTCGAAACACGTGTCCAGGGATGGCACACGCCACGCATACTTGCACGCACTCTTGAGCATAGGTGTATCCGCCGACGCTGACCTTCAGGGACCATTTTCATTGGGGGAACACGACTGGTAGGTGTAGCAGTGTGCGACCAATCTGATGTAACTTTATATTCAGGCTCCCTTGAGCCGGTGGAGTCGACGGACTCATGGTTACGCACCTGCGCGCTAAGAGAGGTACTAGACCTGATTTTGTTTTTAGCAGCTTACACAGCAACCCCACCCTCATTTTCCTACTCCCTGCTGACGAGAGGCAACTACCTCGAAACACGTGTCCAGGGATGGCACACGCCACGCATACTTGCACGCACTCTTGAGCATAGGTGTATCCGCCGACGCTGACCTTCAGGGACCATTTTCATTGGGGGAACACGACTGGTAGGTGTAGCAGTGTGCGACCAATCTGATGTAACTTTATATTCAGGCTCCCTTGAGCCGGTGGAGTCGACGGACTCATGGTTACGCACCTGCGCGCTAAGAGAGGCACTAGACCTGATTTTGTTTTTAGCAGCTTACGCAGCAACCCCACTCTCATTTTCCTACTCCCTGCTGACGAGAGGCAACTACCTCGAAACACGTGTCCAGGGATGGCACACGCCACGCATACTTGCACGCACTCTTGAGCATAGGTGTATCCGCCGACGCTGACCTTCAGGGACCATTTTCATTGGGGGAACACGACTGGTAGGTGTAGCAGTGTGCGACCAATCTGATGTAACTTTATATTCAGGCTCCCTTGAGCCGGTGGAGTCGACGGACTCATGGTTACGCACCTGCGCGCTAAGAGAGGTACTAGACCTGATTTTGTTTTTAGCAGCTTACACAGCAACCCCACTCTCATTTTCCTACTCCCTGCTGACGAGAGGCAACTATCTCGAAACACGTGTCCAGGGATGGCACACGCCACGCATACTTGCACGCACTCTTGAGCATAGGTGTATCCGCCGACGCTGACCTTCAGGGACCATTTTCATTGGAGGAACACGACTGGTAGGTGTAGCAGTGTGCGACCAATCTGATGTAACTTTATATTCAGGCTCCCTTGAGCCGGTGGAGTCGACGGACTCATGGTTACGCACCTGCACTCTAAGAGAGGTACTAGACCTGATTTTGTTTTTAGCAGCTTACACAGCAACCCCACTCTCATTTTCCTACTCCCTGTTGACGAGAGGCAACTACCTCGAAACACGTGTCCAGGGATGGCACACGCCACGCATACTTGCACGCACTCTTGAGCATAGGTGTATCCGCCGACGCTGACCTTCAGGGACCATTTTCATTGGGGGAACACGACTGGTAGGTGTAGCAGTGTGCGACCAATCTGATGTAACTTTATATTCAGGCTCCCTTAAGCCGGTGGAGTCGACGGACTCATGGTTACGCACCTGCGCGCTAAGAGAGGTACTAGACCTGATTTTGTTTTTAGCAGCTTACACAGCAACCCCACTCTCCTTTTCCTACTCCCTGCTGACGAGAGGCAACTACCTCGAAACACGTGTCCAGGGATGGCACACGCCACGCATACTTGCACGCACTCTTGAGCATAGGTGTATCCGCCGACGCTGACCTTCAGGGACCATTTTCATTGGGGGAACACGACTGGTAGGTGTAGCAGTGTGCGACCAATCTGATGTAACTTTATATTCAGGCTCCCTTGAGCCGGTGGAGTCGACAGACTCATGGTTACGCACCTGCGCGCTAAGAGAGGTACTAGACCTGATTTTGTTTTTAGCAGCTTACACAGCAACCCCACTCTCATTTTCCTACTCCCTGCTGACGAGAGGCAACTACCTCGAAACACTTGTCCAGGGATGGCACACGCCACGCATACTTGCACGCACTCTTGAGCATAGGTGTATCCGCCGACGCTGACCTTCAGGGACCATTTTCATTGGGGGAACACGACTGGTAGGTGTAGCAGTGTGCGACCAATCTGATGTAACTTTATATTCAGGCTCCCTTGAGCCGGTGGAGTCGACGGACTCATGGTTACGCACCTGCGCGCTAAGAGAGGTACTAGACCTGATTTTGTTTTTAGCAGCTTACACAGCAACCCCACTCTCATTTTCCTACTCCCTGCTGACGAGAGGCAACTACCTCGAAACACGTGTCCAGGGATGGCACACGCCACGCATACTTGCACGCACTCTTGAGCATAGGTGTATCCGCCGACGCTGACCTTCAGGGACCATTTTCATTGGGGGAACACGACTGGTAGGTGTAGCAGTGTGCGACCAATCTGATGTAACTTTATATTCAGGCTCCCTTGAGCCGGTGGAGTCGACGGACTCATGGTTACGCACCTGCGCGCTAAGAGAGGTACTAGACCTGATTTTGTTTTTAGCAGCTTACACAGCAACCCCACCCTCATTTTCCTACTCCCTGCTGACGAGAGGCAACTACCTCGAAACACGTGTCCAGGGATGGCACACGCCACGCATACTTGCACGCACTCTTGAGCATAGGTGTATCCGCCGACGCTGACCTTCAGGGACCATTTTCATTGGGGGAACACGACTGGTAGGTGTAGCAGTGTGCGACCAATCTGATGTAACTTTATATTCAGGCTCCCTTGAGCCGGTGGAGTCGACGGACTCATGGTTACGCACCTGCGCGCTAAGAGAGGCACTAGACCTGATTTTGTTTTTAGCAGCTTACGCAGCAACCCCACTCTCATTTTCCTACTCCCTGCTGACGAGAGGCAACTACCTCGAAACACGTGTCCAGGGATGGCACACGCCACGCATACTTGCACGCACTCTTGAGCATAGGTGTATCCGCCGACGCTGACCTTCAGGGACCATTTTCATTGGGGGAACACGACTGGTAGGTGTAGCAGTGTGCGACCAATCTGATGTAACTTTATATTCAGGCTCCCTTGAGCCGGTGGAGTCGACGGACTCATGGTTACGCACCTGCGCGCTAAGAGAGGTACTAGACCTGATTTTGTTTTTAGCAGCTTACACAGCAACCCCACTCTCATTTTCCTACTCCCTGCTGACGAGAGGCAACTACCTCGAAACACGTGTCCAGGGATGGCACACGCCACGCATACTTGCACGCACTCTTGAGCATAGGTGTATCCGCCGACGCTGACCTTCAGGGACCATTTTCATTGGGGGAACACGACTGGTAGGTGTAGCAGTGTGCGACCAATCTGATGTAACTTTATATTCAGGCTCCCTTGAGCCGGTGGAGTCGACAGACTCATGGTTACGCACCTGCGCGCTAAGAGAGGTACTAGACCTGATTTTGTTTTTAGCAGCTTACACAGCAACCCCACTCTCATTTTCCTACTCCCTGCTGACGAGAGGCAACTACCTCGAAACACGTGTCCAGGGATGGCACACGCCACGCATACTTGCACGCACTCTTGAGCATAGGTGTATCCGCCGACGCTGACCTTCAGGGACCATTTTCATTGGGGGAACACGACTGGTAGGTGTAGCAGTGTGCGACCAATTTGATGTAACTTTATATTCAGGCTCCCTTGAGCCGGTGGAGTCGACGGACTCATGGTTACGCACCTGCGCGCTAAGAGAGGTACTAGACCTGATTTTGTTTTTAGCAGCTTACACAGCAACCCCACTCTCATTTTCTTACTCCCTGCTGACGAGAGGCAACTATCTCGAAACACGTGTCCAGGGATGGCACACGCCACGCATACTTGCACGCACTCTTGAGCATAGGTGTATCCGCCGACGCTGACCTTCAGGGACCATTTTCATTGGAGGAACACGACTGGTAGGTGTAGCAGTGTGCGACCAATCTGATGTAACTTTATATTCAGGCTCCCTTGAGCCGGTGGAGTCGACGGACTCATGGTTACGCACCTGCGCGCTAAGAGAGGTACTAGACCTGATTTTGTTTTTAGCAGCTTACACAGCAACCCCACTCTCATTTTCCTACTCCCTGTTGACGAGAGGCAACTACCTCGAAACACGTGTCTAGGGATGGCACACGCCATGCATACTTGCACGCACTCTTGAGCATAGGTGTATCCGCCGACGCTGACCTTCAGGGACCATTTTCATTGGGGGAACACGACTGGTAGGTGTAGCAGTGTGCGACCAATCTGATGTAACTTTATATTCAGGCTCCCTTAAGCCGGTGGAGTCGACGGACTCATGGTTACGCACCTGCGCGCTAAGAGAGGTACTAGACCTGATTTTGTTTTTAGCAGCTTACACAGCAACCCCACTCTCATTTTCCTACTCCCTGCTGACGAGAGGCAACTACCTCGAAACACGTGTCCAGGGATGGCACACGCCACGCATACTTGCACGCACTCTTGAGCATAGGTGTATCCGCCGACGCTGACCTTCAGGGACCATTTTCATTGGGGGAACACGACTGGTAGGTGTAGCAATGTGCGACCAATCTGATGTAACTTTATATTCAGGCTCCCTTGAGCCGGTGGAGTCGACGGACTCATGGTTACGCACCTGCGCGCTAAGAGAGGTACTAGACCTGATTTTGTTTTTAGCAGCTTACACAGCAACCCCACTCTCATTTTCCTACTCCCTGCTGACGAGAGGCAACTACCTCGAAACACGTGTCCAGGGATGGCACACGCCACGCATACTTGCACGCACTCTTGAGCATAGGTGTATCTGCCGACGCTGACCTTCAGGGACCATTTTCATTGGGGGAACACGACTGGTAGGTGTAGCAGTGTGCGACCAATCTGATGTAACTTTATATTCAGGCTCCCTTGAGCCGGTGGAGTCGACGGACTCATGGTTACGCACCTGTGCGCTAAGAGAGGTACTAGACCTGATTTTGTTTTTAGCAGCTTACACAGCAACCCCACTCTCATTTTCCTACTCCCTGCTGACGAGAGGCAACTACCTCGAAACACGTGTCCAGGGATGGCACACGCCACGCATACTTGCACGCACTCTTGAGCATAGGTTTATCCGCCGACGCTGACCTTCAGGGACAATTTTCATTGGGGGAACACGACTGGTAGGTGTAGCAGTGTGCGACCAATCTGATGTAACTTTATATTCAGGCTCCCTTGAGCCGGTGGAGTCGACGGACTCATGGTTACGCACCTGCGCGCTAAGAGAGGTACTAGACCTGATTTTGTTTTTAGCAGCTTACACAGCAACCCCACTCTCATTTTCCTACTCCCTGCTGACGAGAGGCAACTACCTCGAAACACGTGTCCTGGGATGGCACATGCCACGCATACTTGCACGCACTCTTGAGCATAGGTGTATCCGCCGACGCTGACCTTCAGGGACCATTTTCATTGGGGGAACACGACTGGTAGGTGTAGCAGTGTGCGACCAATCTGATGTAACTTTATATTCAGGCTCCCTTGAGCCGGTGGAGTCGACGGACTCATGGTTACGCACCTGCGCGCTAAGAGAGGTACTAGACCTGATTTTGTTTTTAGCAGCTTACACAGCAACCCCACTCTCATTTTCCTACTCCCTGCTGACGAGAGGCAACTACCTCGAAACACGTGTCCAGGGATGGCACACGCCATGCATACTTGCACGCACTCTTGAGCATAGGTGTATCCGCCGACGCTGACCTTCAGGGACCATTTTCATTGGGGGAACACGACTGGTAGGTGTAGCAGTGTGCGACCAATCTGATGTAACTTTATATTCAGGCTCCCTTGAGCCGGTGGAGTCGACGGACTCATGGTTACGCACCTGCGCGCTAAGAGAGGTACTAGACCTGATTTTGTTTTTAGCAGCTTACACAGCAACCCCACTCTCATTTTCCTACTCCCTGCTGACGAGAGGCAACTACCTCGAAACACGTGTCCAGGGATGGCACACGCCACGCATACTTGCACGCACTCTTGAGCATAGGTGTATCCGCCGACGCTGACCTTCAGGGACCATTTTCATTGGGGGAACACGACTGGTAGGTGTAGCAGTGTGCGACCAATCTGATGTAACTTTATATTCAGGCTCCCTTGAGCCGGTGGAGTCGACGGACTCATGGTTACGCACCTGCGCGCTAAGAGAGGTACTAGACCTGATTTTGTTTTTAGCAGCTTACACAGCAACCCCACTCTCATTTTCCTACTCCCTGCTGACGAGAGGCAACTACCTCGAAACACGTGTCCAGGGATGGCACACGCCACGCATACTTGCACGCACTCTTGAGCATAGGTGTATCCGCCGACGCTGACCTTCAGGGACCATTTTCATTGGGGGAACACGACTGGTAGGTGTAGCAGTGTGCGACCAATCTGATGTAACTTTATATTCAGGCTCCCTTGAGCCGGTGGAGTCGACGGACTCATGGTTACGCACCTGCGCGCTAAGAGAGGTACTAGACCTGATTTTGTTTTTAGCAGCTTACACAGCAACCCCACTCTCATTTTCCTACTCCCTGCTGACGAGAGGCAACTACCTCGAAACAAGTGTCCAGGGATGGCACACGCCACGCATACTTGCACGCACTCTTGAGCATAGGTGTATCCGCCGACGCTGACCTTCAGGGACCATTTTCATTGGGGGAACACGACTGGTAGGTGTAGCAGTGTGCGACCAATCTGATGTAACTTTATATTCAGGCTCCCTTGAGCCGGTTCAGTCGACGGACTCATGGTTACGCACCTGCGCGCTAAGAGAGGTACTAGACCTGATTTTGTTTTTAGCAGCTTACACAGCAACCCCACTCTCATTTTCCTACTCCCTGCTGACGAGAGGCAACTACCTCGAAACACGTGTCCAGGGATGGCACACGCCATGCATACTTGCACGCACTCTTGAGCATAGGTGTATCCGCCGACGCTGACCTTCAGGGACCATTTTCATTGGGGGAACACGACTGGTAGGTGTAGCAGTGTGCGACCAATCTGATGTAACTTTATATTCAGGCTCCCTTGAGCCGGTGGAGTCGACGGACTCATGGTTACGCACCTGCGCGCTAAGAGAGGTACTAGACCTGATTTTGTTTTTAGCAGCTTACACAGCAACCCCACTCTCATTTTCCTACTCCCTGCTGACGAGAGGCAACTACCTCGAAACACGTGTCCAGGGATGGCACACGCCACGCATACTTGCACGCACTCTTGAGCATAGGTGTATCCGCCGACGCTGACCTTCAGGGACCATTTTCATTGGGGGAACACGACTGGTAGGTGTAGCAGTGTGCGACCAATCTGATGTAACTTTATATTCAGGCTCCCTTGAGCCGGTGGAGTCGACGGACTCATGGTTACGCACCTGCGCGCTAAGAGAGGTACTAGACCTGATTTTGTTTTTAGCAGCTTACACAGCAACCCCACTCTCATTTTCCTACTCCCTGCTGACGAGAGGCAACTACCTCGAAACACGTGTCCAGGGATGGCACACGCCACGCATACTTGCACGCACTCTTGAGCATAGGTGTATCCGCCGACGCTGACCTTCAGGGACCATTTTCATTGGGGGAACACGACTGGTAGGTGTAGCAGTGTGCGACCAATCTGATGTAACTTTATATTCAGGCTCCCTTGAGCCGGTGGAGTCGACGGACTCATGGTTACGCACCTGCGCGCTAAGAGAGGTACTAGACCTGATTTTGTTTTTAGCAGCTTACACAGCAACCCCACTCTCATTTTCCTACTCCCTGCTGACGAGAGGCAACTACCTCGAAACAAGTGTCCAGGGATGGCACACGCCACGCATACTTGCACGCACTCTTGAGCATAGGTGTATCCGCCGACGCTGACCTTCAGGGACCATTTTCATTGGGGGAACACGACTGGTAGGTGTAGCAGTGTGCGACCAATCTGATGTAACTTTATATTCAGGCTCCCTTGAGCCGGTTCAGTCGACGGACTCATGGTTACGCACCTGCGCGCTAAGAGAGGTACTAGACCAGATTTTGTTTTTAGCAGCTTACACAGCAACCCCACGCTCATTTTCCTACTCCCTGCTGACGAGAGGCAACTACCTCGAAACACGTGTCCAGGGATGGCACACGCCACGCATACTTGCACGCACTCTTGAGCATAGGTGTATCCGCTGACGCTGACCTTCAGGGACCATTTTCATTGGGGGAACACGACTGGTAGGTGTAGCAGTGTGCGACCAATCTGATGTAACTTTATATTCAGGCTCCCTTGAGCCGGTGGAGTCGACGGACTCATGGTTACGCACCTGCGCGCTAAGAGAGGTACTAGACCTGATTTTGTTTTTAGCAGCTTACACAGCAACCCCACTCTCATTTTCCTACTCCCTGCTGATGAGAGGCAACTACCTCGAAACACGTGTCCAGGGATGGCACACGCCACGCATACTTGCACGCACTCTTGAGCATAGGTGTATCCGCCGACGCTGACCTTCAGGGACCATTTTCATTGGGGGAACACGACTGGTAGGTGTAGCAGTGTGCGACCAATCTGATGTAACTTTATATTCAGGCTCCCTTGAGCCGGTGGAGTCGACGGACTCATGGTTACGCACCTGCGCGCTAAGAGAGGTACTAGACCTGATTTTGTTTTTAGCAGCTTACACAGCAACCCCACTCTCATTTTCCTACTCCCTGCTGACGAGAGGCAACTACCTCGAAACACGTGTCCAGGGATGGCACACGCCACGCATACTTGCACGCACTCTTGAGCATAGGTGTATCCGCCGACGCTGACCTTCAGGGACCATTTTCATTGGGGGAACACGACTGGTAGGTGTAGCAGTGTGCGACCAATCTGATGTAACTTTATATTCAGGCTCCCTTGAGCCGGTGGAGTCGACGGACTCATGGTTACGCACCTGCGCGCTAAGAGAGGTACTAGACCTGATTTTGTTTTTAGCAGCTTACACAGCAACCCCACTCTCATTTTCCTACTCCCTGCTGACGAGAGGCAACTACCTCGAAACACGTGTCCAGGGATGGCACACGCCACGCATACTTGCACGCACTCTTGAGCATAGGTGTATCCGCCGACGCTGACCTTCAGGGACCATTTTCATTGGGGGAACACGACTGGTAGGTGTAGCAGTGTGCGACCAATCTGATGTAACTTTATATTCAGGCTCCCTTGAGCCGGTGGAGTCGACGGACTCATGGTTACGCACCTGCGCGCTAAGAGAGGTACTAGACCTGATTTTGTTTTTAGCAGCTTACACAGCAACCCCACTCTCATTTTCCTACTCCCTGCTGACGAGAGGCAACTACCTCGAAACACGTGTCCAGGGATGGCACACGCCACGCATACTTGCACGCACTCTTGAGCATAGGTGTATCCGCCGACGCTGACCTTCAGGGACCATTTCCATTGGGGGAACACGACTGGTAGGTGTAGCAGTGTGCGACCAATCTGATGTAACTTTATATTCAGGCTCCCTTGAGCCGGTGGAGTCGACGGACTCATGGTTACGCACCTGCGCGCTAAGAGAGGTACTAGACCTGATTTTGTTTTTAGCAGCTTACACAGCAACCCCACTCTCATTTTCCTACTCCCTGCTGACGAGAGGTGTAGGAAGGTGGATATCTGACTATGGTTACCCCCAACTTTTTGCCTAGTGTCTAGCTGGTTTTTCGACTTAGTTGGCCTGAGATCCTGCTATTCAGGGTCTCAGGCTGTCTGCTCTCTCTGTAAAATGGACTCCATGTACCCTAGGTACATACCCAATTGGTAAGGATCACCTTATTGGACCCTGTATAGTGTACCCTAGATACCCAGGGCATAGGTGTACCCTAGGCCTCCCAGGGGCTGCAGCATGTATTATGCCACCCCTGGTCTGGCCTTCCAATCAGACACAACTGGCTGATCACTCAGCTGGGGCAAGGTCGTGTAATCACCCCTTGCTTAGATATAGTATGCCTATATCTGCCCTTATATATAGACACATGTGTACCTATCAGTCACTCCTATGGCAGGCCTTAACAATCCTGGAGGCAGAGTGCTTGGTAACATGTGAGATGGTGCTCTAGCATGAGCTGAGCCTGTCTGCAGCTTTCGGAACCATGTCCTTATAGCTGTTCTATGATATAGCCTACCATATACTCTTAAAGTGCCTTATAATCTTAAACGGTTATGGTAACTATGGTTTGGCTTTATCAAAACATGTCGTGTAAGGTGTCTAACACTTTGGAATAATACCCCCATACCATTTCTGGTGATGAGGATATTATTCCTCCCTTCTAGAGGGAGAGACATGTTAAAATCCTACTTTGCTGTTTATCTCTAACCAAAGCCTCAGCATCACAAAATGGATGCTGCTGCCACAGACACAAGTCTGACCTCCTGCAGCTGGGAGTGATCCCAGCCAGGGAGGCCTGGACAATAGGTTTCCTGCTTGGGGAGGTGCTAGCACCTCCCCAGACAGCCTTTAGTGTATTGGGGCAGGGTGGGCTGAAAGGAATGAGACATGCCTGGGGCACACAAGGTGTTCCTTGCATAGTCCAGTTCAAACCGGCGCTGGGGCACTCCAGCCCCAGCTCTGGCGCGAAACTGGACAAAGGGAAGTGGGTGTAACCACCCCCTCCCAGGTCCCACCCATAAGGCGTGACCTAGCAGGTATCCCAGCCCCCCAGATTAGTATAAGAGTGGGAGTTGGGCCTCAAGATTTTAGATTATCCTGAACCTGCAAAACTGAACAGAAACTCTGGACCTTCGACATTCGACGAAAGAAGAAGACTGAAGAATCTCCCTTGTAGCCAAGGAGTGGCTACCCTGTGCAAACAGGCACCATCAAGTGACTACCCTTTGCTTTGTGAAACGTTCGACGAGGAACCGACTGCAGAGCCCGACCAGAGCCTTGATTTCCAGACTTCTCCGACCCTCATCCACATCTGCAGCAGAGCTGAGATCCGTGGAGGCGACGAGCGACGTGGGACCGGCTACCTGGGAAAAGTGGCTAGTAACTTACAGCGCAGCTTCTGAGGTACCCTCGAAGTTGTGCACCGGGGATTGAGAAGCCCCAACCCCAAGCACCATCTGCACCGAAGACCAGCCCCCCACACTCCACGAGTCCTGCGTGGGGCCCTTCAGCATTTTCCTGCTTGCCGCGTCTGTCCGGTTGCTTGCCCGCTGGCTAGTGGCCTTTGTGACGACGCTCCCTGAAATCTTCTGCGCTGGTTTGGCTCCTCCAGACTGGCTCCCGCTTCTCTGCAAAGAAGAAGCACCCCAGACCTTCCTGGTCTGCACCAGAAGCAAGTCCCTTGTTCTTCGTGGGTTCCGCTTGCCAAGGCTTGGTGAGTCCTAGTCCAACTTCGACGCCGCCGACAGCAAGAGCCTTCGTGGGACAGCTCGCCTCCTGGTCCTGGTCGCCCTCGACGCTTCCTGGTCCTCCTGGCTGCAGCGACAAGCTTCACCTTCACCTGCAACTCTTCACGACATCGCCTGGTTCCTTCCTGGTTCCACGTGGTCACTGGCTAGTGACCTTGACTCTGTCCCTTCTGCTTGCAGGTTTCTTCTCTTCTTGATCCCAGCCTTGGGATCCACCGGACACTCTTCACTGACTGCCTGTCAGCATCTTTCTTCAGGCATCCATAGGAGTCGACGACGAAAACGACGCATCTTCACCCCTATGCACCCGCAGCCTGTGGGCTAGGTAACTTGGGTACTCCGGTGCTCGTCAGGATAGTGGCTATCCTAGTGTCTAGTTTTCAAGTCTCAACTTCCTAGCTACTCCGGAAGTGTCCTAAATCTATCTATTTCTAAACTGTAACATTGCTATTGACTTTTACGCATTACGCGTGAGTGTTTCCACTCTGCACACGAATCCCGTGGGCCTCCCACTTCCTAACTAACGCTAGTGTAGTGTAGCCCCAGCGATTCCCTAGGCCTAGGCCTATTCTATTTCCGTGACAGTGGTTCTTATACCACTTATTTAGTATATGGTTTGCGTGGCCCCTAGGGCCTAACTGTATTACTTACCTGTGTGACTTACTGTATGCATTAATAAGACTGTGTTGTACTTACCTCTAATCTCATAAAGAGTGCTGAGGGTTTGCTTAGAATAAATACACTTTATTTTATATATATATATATCTGTTGTGGTGTCCTTTCATTTGGTATTCAAGGGATTATATATGGTATCACAGCTGGCTTCACATGCCATTCAGAGTTTAGCCTAAGACTGCTCTTGTCCATGCTACCACTAGGATAGCTGGTCTATAAGGTTGACTTTACAACCAATCACCATAAGGGTATTTGGACTGATATAAGGTGTACACTATAACTAGTGACATCATACATCAGGCCAACTTCTCACATTGGTGAGCAGCGGTTGGGATCTGAGCTTGCTGTTGTAATACCATTGTAATCTTGAGATACTAAATTGAAAGATCACACAGATATTGTCTAGGTACATATAACATAGTTTATAATACTTAAGTCCTACTGGACTTAGTAGTTGTAGGTTGAAGGGAGTAACACACCCTGACTACAACTACTAGAGAGGTTTAGTAGATACAACTAGTGTAGGTAGGTGCACACACCACACCCTCACTAGAATCATGCCCCTGGATGGAGATCACACTGATGCTCCCTCAGGAGAGGAGAATCCTAGACAGGTTCCCTCTAGGTATGATGCATTCACATTCCAGGAGATGAGACAATTGTGTACCTCCAGAGGAATAAAACAGGGTGCAAACCCTACCCTTAGACAGCTAGTGGAGCTTCTGGAGGCCTATGATGCTGAAAGAGCTGCCAGGGATGGTGCCATAGCTATAGATAAGGGTCTACCCACCACAGATGAGTCAGATGGGACTTCAGAGGAAGAGGTAGACAGCCAGGGCCAAGTAGGAAGACTTAGCCAGGCTAACCTAAGTTTACATGGGAGTTTGCATGGGGTCCCCCCATACAGACCCACAAGTAGGCATTCACAGAGAAGCAGGAGGGACAGATCCCCTTCAAGGGAATCCATCCACTCCCATGTTTCTAGCATCTCTAATGCTTCCTCTCACAGGGGAATGACTTCACCTGAGAGAAAGGAGCATAAAGCCAGAATGAGGGAAGCTAATCTGAGGATTCAGAGGGAAGAAATTGCCCTTGCCAAAGAGAAGCTTGCTCTGGCTAGAGAGCAAAAATTGTGTGGGTCAGAACCCACTGGTGGCAGCAACATTCCTAGAGATAGGGATAGGTCTTATGACCATAGAAACCTAAGCAAGATAGTCCCCCCATATCAGAATGGGGATGACATCCACAAATGGAAGACTGCTTTGGAGAGGGCCTGCAAAGTACAGCAGGTACCCCAAAGTCAGTGGGCAGCTATCTTGTGGCTCTCCTTTTCTGACAAAGGTAGAGACAAGCTCCTCACAGTCAGTGATGAGGATGCAAACAATTACAAAGTCCTGAAGAGTGCTCTGATAGATGGGGGTGGCTTAACCACTGAGCAATATAGGTTGTTGTTCAGAGACACCCAGAAGACACAGACACAGGACTGGTCTGATTTTGTGGATTGTGCCACTAAGGCTTTGGAAGGTTGGTTAACTGGCAGCAAGGTGCAGGACTATACAGGATTGTACAACTTGATTATGAGGGAGCAGATCCTTAGTAATTGTCAGAACCAGCTTCTCCATCAACACCTGGTAGACTCAGATTTGACCTCTCCCCAAGAATTGGGAAAGAGGGCAGATAAATGGGTCAGGACCAGGATTAGGCCTAAAAATCAGGGTGGTGACCAAAAGAAAGATACCACCAAGCCTCAAGAGAAGGGTGGGGATAAAGCAAAAGAGAAATCTTCCTCAGGGCCCCAAAACTCCACACAGGGTGGTGGGTCCCAAGCTCCCTCCTCTACCACAGTTAAAAAGCCTTACTGCCATGTGTGTAAAACACCTGGGCATTGGAAAACTGACAGCAGTTGTCCACAGGCTAAAAACAAAACTGTTCCTCCAACTACTCCTGTCACACCACCTATTACTGTCAGCAGTAATCCCCCAGGTGGTGGGAGTGCCCCCAAAAATTTGGTTGGGTTTTCTTGGGGAACACAGGGGGATCCTGGCTTAGCCAATTCCCCTGCAGCAGCTACTCTTGTCTGTGATGGTGGCATGGGGTTTGCCAACTTCACTGCCTGTCCCAACACTTTGGGTAGGTACAGACAGGAACCCTACATCAATGGTAGAAAAGCTGAGGCCTACAGAGACACTGGAGCTAGCATCACTATGGTGGCCCATAGGCTAGTTCCCTCTGAGCAGCTTTTGCCTGGTTTCTCATACCAGGTAACTAACATTGATGGCAAACAGAACAGTCATCCCATGGCAGAGGTATGTCTCAGCTGGGGAGGGGTCACTGGCCCTAAAAGGGTGGCAGTGTCTCCAACCTTGCCTGTGGACTGCTTACTGGGGAATGACTTAGAACTCTCAGCTTGGGCTGGAGTTGAACAAGACACCCATTCTAAAATGGTAGGCCTTTCACAAAAGGGTAGTGGGGTTGTGCCAGCCACAACCCCTGTCCAAGTAGATTTCCTCCCTGAAAAGGTTGGAAGGGCAGTGGTAGCCACAGCCCAGGCAAAGACAGACTTCCCTGTAGAGACTGGCAGAGCTGTGACAGTCACAGCTCAAACCCAAACTGAGTGCCTCCCTGAAAAGGTTGGCAAGGCTGTAATGGTCTCAGCCTATACTCAGACTGACATAGGTGTAGTGAAGCCTGAAACTATGGATCACTCCACACAGACAGAGAGTAGTGGGGAGGAAGAAAAGTCTCCCTCTCCCCAGACGTTAGGAAAAGGTCAGCCTCCTCAGGGATCTGACCTCACCCCTTGTGAAGGAACTGCCCCAGAGGTAGCCAGGCCTGGCCTGGCAGAGCCTCTGATGTCAGTGGCCCCTTCCAAGGTGGGACCCAGTCTGGTGCAGGCAACCTGCCTCTCTCTACCCTGCCTCAGTCAGCCCAGGGCTGCAGAGGTCAGGGAGGCCAGTGGACCCCAAGAGGGCCCCTGTCCACAAGAACCCCCCCTTCAAAAGAATGAGGATTGCCTGGTTAGTTGCCCTAGCCAGGTGATGGGTAAAAACATTCCTGAGGGATCCCCTTCACAGGTAGTTAGGGACCTCCCCCAGAGGGATTCTGTTGGGCACAGGCAAACATGGGACCTTAGGGCCCCAAACCTGACCTGTCCCTCCAGTAAGCCCACAAAAGGGACCCAGCCTCCAGCTTTAGGTAGCCAGAGGCTGACCCTGAGAGCACAGTGCAACTCAGTTAGAGAAAGAAAGGCATCCATGGTGGAGGATGATTGGAGGAAGCTGAGGCCTCACTTTGGGGACACTCACTTCAGTACTCCATCTCAACACCAGCCTTTTACTTTGCAAAGACACACCAAAGGTAGAGATTCCCTATGGTGGAGACCCTATGATATCTTTAGGATGAGGGATTGCTTAGTGGACCATGAGACAGGGGGTAACCATGCCAGTGCTGGTTCTTCCTTATATGGCCACTCAGGCAATAGAGGCTTACCTTGTCAAGGCCAGCCTTATCTCCTTTCGTTTGGGGGGGGGGGGTTGTGTAGGAAGGTGGATATCTGACTATGGTTACCCCCAACTTTTTGCCTAGTGTCTAGCTGGTTTTTCGACTTAGTTGGCCTGAGATCCTGCCATTCAGGGTCTCAGGCTGTCTGCTCTCTCTGTAAAATGGACTCCATGTACCCTAGGTACATACCCAATTGGTAAGGATCACCTTATTGGACCCTGTATAGTGTACCCTAGGTACCCAGGGCATAGGTGTACCCTAGGCCTCCCAGGGGCTGCAGCATGTATTATGCCACCCCTGGTCTGGCCTTCCAATCAGACACAACTGGCTGATCACTCAGCTGGGGCAAGGTCGTGTAATCACCCCTTGCTTAGATATAGTATGCCTATATCTGCCCTTATATATAGACACATGTGTACCTATCAGTCACTCCTATGGCAGGCCTTAACAATCCTGGAGGCAGAGTGCTTGGTAACATGTGAGATGGTGCTCTAGCATGAGCTGAGCCTGTCTGCAGCTTTCGGAACCATGTCCTTATAGCTGTTCTATGATATAGCCTACCATATACTCTTAAAGTGCCTTATAATCTTAAACGGTTATGGTAACTATGGTTTGGCTTTATCAAAACATGTCGTGTAAGGTGTCTAACACTTTGGAATAATACCCCCATACCATTTCTGGTGATGAGGATATTATTCCTCCCTTCTAGAGGGAGAGACATGTTAAAATCCTACTTTGCTGTTTATCTCTAACCAAAGCCTCAGCATCACAAAATGGATGCTGCTGCCACAGACACAAGTCTGACCTCCTGCAGCTGGGAGTGATCCCAGCCAGGGAGGCCTGGACAATAGGTTTCCTGCTTGGGGAGGTGCTAGCACCTCCCCAGACAGCCTTTAGTGTATTGGGGCAGGGTGGGCTGAAAGGAATGAGACATGCCTGGGGCACACAAGGTGTTCCTTGCATAGTCCAGTTCAAACCGGCGCTGGGGCACTCCAGCCCCAGCTCTGGCGCGAAACTGGACAAAGGGAAGTGGGTGTAACCACCCCCTCCCAGGTCCCACCCATAAGGCGTGACCTAGCAGGTATCCCAGCCCCCCAGATTAGTATAAGAGTGGGAGTTGGGCCTCAAGATTTTAGATTATCCTGAACCTGCAAAACTGAACAGAAACTCTGGACCTTCGACATTCGACGAAAGAAGAAGACTGAAGAATCTCCCTTGTAGCCAAGGAGTGGCTACCCTGTGCAAACAGGCACCATCAAGTGACTACCCTTTGCTTTGTGAAACGTTCGACGAGGAACCGACTGCAGAGCCCGACCAGAGCCTTGATTTCCAGACTTCTCCGACCCTCATCCACATCTGCAGCAGAGCTGAGATCCGTGGAGGCGACGAGCGACGTGGGACCGGCTACCTGGGAAAAGTGGCTAGTAACTTACAGCGCAGCTTCTGAGGTACCCTCGAAGTTGTGCACTGGGGATTGAGAAGCCCCAACCCCAAGCACCATCTGCACCGAAGACCAGCCCCCCACACTCCACGAGTCCTGCGTGGGGCCCTTCAGCATTTTCCTGCTTGCCGCGTCTGTCCGGTTGCTTGCCCGCTGGCTAGTGGCCTTTGTGACGACGCTCCCTGAAATCTTCTGCGCTGGTTTGGCTCCTCCAGACTGGCTCCCGCTTCTCTGCAAAGAAGAAGCACCCCAGACCTTCCTGGTCTGCACCAGAAGCAAGTCCCTTGTTCTTCGTGGGTTCCGCTTGCCAAGGCTTGGTGAGTCCTAGTCCAACTTCGACGCCGCCGACAGCAAGAGCCTTCGTGGGACAGCTCGCCTCCTGGTCCTGGTCGCCCTCGACGCTTCCTGGTCCTCCTGGCTGCAGCGACAAGCTTCACCTTCACCTGCAACTCTTCACGACATCGCCTGGTTCCTTCCTGGTTCCACGTGGTCACTGGCTAGTGACCTTGACTCTGTCCCTTCTGCTTGCAGGTTTCTTCTCTTCTTGATCCCAGCCTTGGGATCCACCGGACACTCTTCACTGACTGCCTGTCAGCATCTTTCTTCAGGCATCCATAGGAGTCGACGACGAAAACGACGCATCTTCACCCCTATGCACCCGCAGCCTGTGGGCTAGGTAACTTGGGTACTCCGGTGCTCGTCAGGATAGTGGCTATCCTAGTGTCTAGTTTTCAAGTCTCAACTTCCTAGCTACTCCGGAAGTGTCCTAAATCTATCTATTTCTAAACTGTAACATTGCTATTGACTTTTATGCATTACGCGTGAGTGTTTCCACTCTGCACACGAATCCCGTGGGCCTCCCACTTCCTAACTAACGCTAGTGTAGTGTAGCCCCAGCGATTCCCTAGGCCTAGGCCTATTCTATTTCCGTGACAGTGGTTCTTATACCACTTATTTAGTATATGGTTTGCGTGGCCCCTAGGGCCTAACTGTATTACTTACCTGTGTGACTTACTGTATGCATTAATAAGACTGTGTTGTACTTACCTCTAATCTCATAAAGAGTGCTGAGGGTTTGCTTAGAATAAATACACTTTATTTTATATATATATCTGTTGTGGTGTCCTTTCATTTGGTATTCAAGGGATTATATATGGTATCACAGCTGGCTTCACATGCCATTCAGAGTTTATCCTAAGACTGCTCTTGTCCATGCTACCACTAGGATAGCTGGTCTATAAGGTTGACTTTACAACCAATCACCATAAGGGTATTTGGACTGATATAAGGTGTACACTATAACTAGTGACATCATACATCAGGCCAACTTCTCACAAGAGGCAACTACCTCGAAACACGTGTCCAGGGATGGCACACGCCACGCATACTTGCACGCACTCTTGAGCATAGGTGTATCCGCCGACGCTGACCTTCAGGGACCATTTTCATTGGGGGAACACGACTGGTAGGTGTAGCAGTGTGCGACCAATCTGATGTAACTTTATATTCAGGCTCCCTTGAGCCGGTGGAGTCGACGGACTCATGGTTACGCACCTGCGCGCTAAGAGAGGTACTAGACCTGATTTTGTTTTTAGCAGCTTACACAGCAACCCCACTCTCATTTTCCTACTCCCTGCTGACGAGAGGCAACTACCTCGAAACAAGTGTCCAGGGATGGCACACGCCACGCATACTTGCATGCACTCTTGAGCATAGGTGTATCCGCCGACGCTGACCTTCAGGGACCATTTTCATTGGGGGAACACGACTGGTAGGTGTAGCAGTGTGCGACCAATCTGATGTAACTTTATATTCAGGCTCCCTTGAGCCGGTTCAGTCGACGGACTCATGGTTACGCACCTGCGCGCTAAGAGAGGTACTAGACCAGATTTTGTTTTTAGCAGCTTACACAGCAACCCCACGCTCATTTTCCTACTCCCTGCTGACGAGAGGCAACTACCTCGAAACACGTGTCCAGGGATGGCACACGCCACGCATACTTGCACGCACTCTTGAGCATAGGTGTATCCGCTGACGCTGACCTTCAGGGACCATTTTCATTGGGGGAACACGACTGGTAGGTGTAGCAGTGTGCGACCAATCTGATGTAACTTTATATTCAGGCTCCCTTGAGCCGGTGGAGTCGACGGACTCATGGTTACGCACCTGCGCGCTAAGAGAGGTACTAGACCTGATTTTGTTTTTAGCAGCTTACACAGCAACCCCACTCTCATTTTCCTACTCCCTGCTGATGAGAGGCAACTACCTCGAAACACGTGTCCAGGGATGGCACACGCCACGCATACTTGCACGCACTCTTGAGCATAGGTGTATCCGCCGACGCTGACCTTCAGGGACCATTTTCATTGGGGGAACACGACTGGTAGGTGTAGCAGTGTGCGACCAATCTGATGTAACTTTATATTCAGGCTCCCTTGAGCCGGTGGAGTCGACGGACTCATGGTTACGCACCTGCGCGCTAAGAGAGGTACTAGACCTGATTTTGTTTTTAGCAGCTTACACAGCAACCCCACTCTCATTTTCCTACTCCCTGCTGACGAGAGGCAACTACCTCGAAACACGTGTCCAGGGATGGCACACGCCACGCATACTTGCACGCACTCTTGAGCATAGGTGTATCCGCCGACGCTGACCTTCAGGGACCATTTTCATTGGGGGAACACGACTGGTAGGTGTAGCAGTGTGCGACCAATCTGATGTAACTTTATATTCAGGCTCCCTTGAGCCGGTGGAGTCGACGGACTCATGGTTACGCACCTGCGCGCTAAGAGAGGTACTAGACCTGATTTTGTTTTTAGCAGCTTACACAGCAACCCCACTCTCATTTTCCTACTCCCTGCTGACGAGAGGCAACTACCTCGAAACACGTGTCCAGGGATGGCACACGCCACGCATACTTGCACGCACTCTTGAGCATAGGTGTATCCGCCGACGCTGACCTTCAGGGACCATTTTCATTGGGGGAACACGACTGGTAGGTGTAGCAGTGTGCGACCAATCTGATGTAACTTTATATTCAGGCTCCCTTGAGCCGGTGGAGTCGACGGACTCATGGTTACGCACCTGCGCGCTAAGAGAGGTACTAGACCTGATTTTGTTTTTAGCAGCTTACACAGCAACCCCACTCTCATTTTCCTACTCCCTGCTGACGAGAGGCAACTACCTCGAAACACGTGTCCAGGGATGGCACACGCCACGCATACTTGCACGCACTCTTGAGCATAGGTGTATCCGCCGACGCTGACCTTCAGGGACCATTTTCATTGGGGGAACACGACTGGTAGGTGTAGCAGTGTGCGACCAATCTGATGTAACTTTATATTCAGGCTCCCTTGAGCCGGTGGAGTCGACGGACTCATGGTTACGCACCTGCGCGCTAAGAGAGGTACTAGACCTGATTTTGTTTTTAGCAGCTTACACAGCAACCCCACTCTCATTTTCCTACTCCCTGCTGACGAGAGGCAACTACCTCGAAACACGTGTCCAGGGATGGCACACGCCACGCATACTTGCACGCACTCTTGAGCATAGGTGTATCCGCCGACGCTGACCTTCAGGGACCATTTTCATTGGGGGAACACGACTGGTAGGTGTAGCAGTGTGCGACCAATCTGATGTAATAATACTCAAGTATATGTTAAAAATGTCCGTTAAACAATTAGTTGATCAATTAATAATATTCCAATGTTTACAAGAGTACCTATTTAACAGTTGGTAGATCAGACGCATTACTAAAGAGAATACTTTTCGAATGTTCGTGACATGCTTTCCCGTGTTTTCAGTATACAGTGTTCACTCTCAAAGACCAGTCAGTCTTGTTTAGTATTACCGGGCAGTAGCTCGAGATTCAATTTTTAGGGCTTTCTCATGTACAGTATGGAAATTTATTAGTTGACAGTTCAGTAAGGTGTCTGTTGGATCCAAGCCAGCTATGATTGCAGATCTGCACATCCTTATTCTTCTGATGTTCATAGCGTTTTTTAATAAAGTGACTCGTGCATTTAACAATTTCGGACATTGTTAGACGGACCGGGAGGGTCGGCCGAGGACAAGGGGAGAGGTCTCCGGGGAGAGCCGTCTCCAGCGATCGTACAGATAAATAACTTCCCCCCCACAGACAGACACCACACAAGGAGAAGATTTAGCGTTCTTTATAGGCAATTTCTTACGGTACGATGGAAGGTACAAGGAGGTCTGGACTCAGGGGTCCCCTCGATTCAAGTCTCTCAAGATGGGGAAAGGGGGTAGCGGGACAGTCTGGTTACCAGTCTTGGTAGTTGAGGTGGTATGGTGGATAGCTCACAATCCTCGAGCTCGGTGTTCTAGCTGGGACGGGCCGCGGCAGCGCCAGCAGGTCCCGGTGAAGATGGATGATACACGGTCCGCGGCAGCGCCAGCAGGTCCCGGTGAAGATGGTTGATACACGGTCCGCGGCAGCGCCAGCAGGTCCCGGAGAGATGGTCGATGCACGGTCCGCGGCAGCGCCAGCAGGTCCCGGTGAGGATGGTCGTTACAACGGGCCGCGGCAGCGCCAGCAGGTCCCAACGAGGATGGATGTTGCAGAAGGCCGCGGCAGCGCCAGCAGGCAGGACGATAGTTCACAAGATAGGGCTACGGCAGCGCCAGTAGTCCGTCAAGGCTGAGTTCTCTCGGTGTCTCTCGACTCCAGGATACAACTGCCGTCCTGCTCCGGAGCTGCCCTAGTTATAGGTCTGGCGCCCTTTGATGTCCGGACCCTCGCACTTGGAGGTCGGAGGGTCCGGGATGAAGGTGTCCAGACACCCAGCAGGGGGTGGAGCCAGCGCCTGGGGGAGCTGGAGGCGATCGGCACCTGGCGGTGGAGAGCCCTTGACGCTTCGTTCTCCCATTGACCTGCCAAGTGGTCCGCTCACCTCCTGGGTGGAAGGTGGTGCCGGGATGCCGGGGCCGGCCAGGCCCAGGGTTAGGGTCGGGTGGAGGCCACGCGGCCTCGTGGCGCAGGGCCCAAGATGGCGGCTTGATCCGGCCGGGGGAGCCGGTGGTGGCTCGGTCCCGTGATACATGGAGGTCCGGGGGCAGGAGTTCCGTCGGGAGACGGGGTGCGGGTGATTCGTGTGGGTCACGCCTGGCGGGCCGGGGCTTAGGCCCTGTCATGGGGGAGGGAGCAAGCCCTTCGGGTGGCCTGTCCAACATGCGTCCCCCCCAGCTGAAGGCGGGGAGAGTCACCCATCTTCCTGGGGACTCTCCTCGTCGAGGCGGAAGAAGCGTGACAGGCCATCTGCGTTGGCGTGGTCTTGGCCCGGTTGGTGTTCCACGGTGAAGTCCATTCCCTGCAGGGAGATGGACCAGCGCAATAGTTTTGGGTTCTCCCCCCGCATCTGCATCAGCCACTGCAGGGGTCGATGGTCGGTTTGTACCCGGAAGTGGGTACCGAAGAGATAGGGCCGGAGCTTTTTGAGGGCCCACACCACTGCGAAGGCCTCCCTCTCGATTGTGCTCCAGCGCTGTTCTCGGGCCAGGAGGCGTCTGCTGATGAAGGCCACCGGCTGGTCATGGCCCTCGGGGTTCAGTTGGGAAAGAACCGCTCCGATGCCGTGGTCGGAGGCGTCTGTCTGTACAATGAATTCCCGACTGTAATCGGGGGCCTGGAGCACAGGGGCGGTGCACAGGGCGGCCTTCAGCTTTTCGAAGGCCGCTTGACAGTCGGTGGTCCAATTAATCCGCTTCGGCTGGTTTTTGGATGTGAGACCCGTGAGGGGCCCCACAATGCTGCCGTAGTCCCTCACGAACCGCCGGTAGTAGCCGGTGAGTCCCAAGAAGGCTCGGACCTCGGTCTGGGTGACGGGGGGCTGCCAGGACTGGATTGCAGCAATTTTAGGTTGCAGCGGGGCCACCAGTCCGCTTCCCACCTGGTGCCCGAGGTAGGTCACGGACCCTTGACCAATTTGGCATTTGCCAGCCTTAATCGTGAGGCCGGCCCGCTGGAGGGCCTGCAGGACCTCTTGGAGGTGGAGGAGGTGGTCGGACCAGTGGCGGCTGTACACCGCGATATCGTCCAGGTAGGCAGCGCTGAACTCCTCGAGCCCCGCCAAGACCTGGTTCACTAGACGTTGAAAAGTAGCGGGGGCATTC
The DNA here is from genome assembly GCF_964204655.1 of Triturus cristatus. Lineage (NCBI taxonomy): Eukaryota > Metazoa > Chordata > Amphibia > Caudata > Salamandridae > Triturus > Triturus cristatus. Next base: position 1,245,269,433 of record NC_140590.1, on the reverse strand, counting down.
TTCATGCCGAAGGGCATGACCTTGAAGTGGTAGTGGCCATCGGGGGTAGAGAAGGCAGACCGTTCCTGAGCCCGGGGTGTGAGACCGATCTGCCAGTATCCCGCTGTTAGGTCGAAGATGCTGAGATAGCGGGCGGCCCCCAGCCGGTCGATCAATTCATCTGCTCGGGGGATAGGATGAGCGTCGGTCCGGGTGACAGCGTTCAAGCCCCGGTAGTCGACGCAGAATCTCAGTTCAGGCGTGGTGCCGGGGGCAGCGGCTTTGGGGACCAGTACAACTGGGCTGGCCCAGGGGCTGTCCGAGGGCTCGATGACCCTGATCGTGAGCATTTTGGCCACTTCCTCTTGGATGCAGGCCCGTACCCGATCTGGCACGCGGTAGGCCCGGTGTCGGACAGGGGGACTGTCCCCGGTGTCCACGTCGTGCAAGCACCAAGGGGTGATCCCGGGGGTGAGGGAGAACAGTGTAGCGAACCGCAGTAGGAGGTCCCGGCAGCTCTGGCGTTGCTCCGGGGTGAGGGCATCGGAGAGCCGGACCCCGTCCACGGAACCGTCGTTCTCCTGAGTCTTCAGGAGATCCGGGAGGGGTTCGGAGTCTTCCTCCGCCCCACTGTCCGTAGCCATCAGGAGGCTGAGTTCTGAGCGCACAAAATGTGGTTTGAGTCTGTTGGTGTGGAGGACCCGAAGGGGGTTCCGGGGGGTCCCCATGTCGATGAGGTAAGTGACGGGGCTTTTGCGCTCGACCACTTTGAAGGGCCCCGTCCACTTATCTTGCAAGGCACATGGTTCGGTGGGGGACATCACCCACACTTGTTGACCAGGTTCGAACTCGACGGAGGAGGCATTGTGATCGTACCATTTTTTCATGTCCTCCTGACTGGCCTCGAGGTTCGCTTTTGCCATCTCCCTGAAGCGTCGGGTCTGATTGCGGAGGGCCAGGAGGTACTTGTAGACGTCTGGAGGGGTCTTTAGGGGGGCCATCTCCCAACCTTCTTTGACTAGGCTGAGGGGCCCTCGCACAGGGTGCCCGTACAGGAGTTCGAAAGGGCTAAAGCCGAGGGACTTCTGGGGATCTTCTCGATAGGCGAAGAGGAGGCACGGGAGTAGTACATCCCACTGGCGACGGAGGGGCTCTTCCAATCCCCCAATCATCCCCTTGAGGGTGCGGTTGAATCGCTCCACTAGTCCGTTCCCTTGGGGGTGATAGGGGGTCGTGAATCGGTAGGTGACCCCGCACTGTTGCCAGAGGGACTTCATATATTTCGAGATAAAGTTCGTGCCTCGGTCGCTGACGACTTCTCGGGGTGAGCCCACTCGGGAGAAGATCCCCATTAGGGCCCGGCCAACCACCGGGGCTGTTACAGTTCGTAGGGGCACCGCCTCGGGGTAGCGGGTGGCGTAGTCCACCAGTACCAGGATGAACCTATGTCCTTGTGCCGTGCGGGGGTCCAGGGGCCCCACAATGTCTATTCCTACCCTCTCGAACGGGGTGGTGACCACTGGGAAGGGTTGCAGAGGGGCTTTCAGCTTACGGCCGCTCTTCCCACTGGCTTGGCACGTGGGGCAGGACCGGCAGTGGTTAAGGACGTCGTTCCGCATCTTCGGCCAGAAAAAGTGAGTCACTAGGCGACTGTAGGTTTTGTCCTGGCCCAGGTGTCCAGCCAGGGGGACATCGTGGGCCAGAGTTAGTAGGAAGTCTCTGAAGCGGAGAGGCACCACCAGCACTCGACTGGCCCCTAGTTCTGCGATTCTTTGTTCGCTGTATAGCAGGTCGTTATCCCAATAGACCCAATGAGTTCCTGTGGAGTCCCCTGCGCTCTGGGCGCTGGCTTGCTGGCGGAGCCCCTCGAGGGAGGGGCAGGTCTTTTGCTCCTGGCGGAACTGCTCTTGGGTGGGCCCCCCTTCTTGACGCCACTGAGCCAGGCCGGGAAGGTCCTGGGGTTGCGCGACCCCTTCGGCCGTTGGTTCTGGGGGGTTGGTCTCGTCGTGGTCCTCTACTGGGGCGACCGGGGGCGGAGGTGCTGGCCATTCTGGATCTTCTGCTCGGGGGACGGCACGGGCGGCCATGGACCGGGTGGTTACGCAGGCCCAGTCCGGGAGGCCCAGCATCCCCAGGTGCTCTCTTCTTTCGACGGTGGCCCACGGGGAACTCTCAAGGTCGTTCCCCAGGAGGCAGTCCACGGGTGCATCATCCCGGACCGTCACCTTCAACAGGCCGGAGACCCCTCCCCATTCGAAGGGGACGCAGGCCATTTGACACAGACTCTCGGAATTGTCGGCTGAGCGGACGGGGCAGAGAATGTTCGGCAGGATCTGCTCGGGCTTCACCAGGTGACAGCGGACGGCCGTCACACTGGCGCCTGTGTCACGTAAGGCCTCGGCCCGACGTCCATTAATGGTCACCCATTGGCCATATTTCCGGGTGTTGGCGGGTAGGGGGGCCCGCGGAACCATGTCCTTTCCCCCTAGGCATGCTAGAACCATGGCGGCCGGTTCCCACTCTTGCTGGGCCGGCTCATATTCTTCCTGTTCCTCTGATAGTCGTTCTTCCCCCAGGGCGGCGGCCGCTACCTGGCGGGGCTTTGGTGTTTGGTTCTGCGGGCAGCTCGGGTCATTGGCGTAGTGGCCGACTCGCTGGCATCGGTGGCACGTGACGTTGGCTCGGAACCCCGGGCGCATCGGGGGGTTGCCCCGCCCGGCCGGGGGCGGGGTGCTGGCCACGGGTGTTGCCGGGATGGTGTCTCTCCCTCGCCCCTGGCCTCCTCCTCCTCCCCGGGGACGGTGCTGGCCTTGGTTGTTTCGGTTTTGCTCGTGCGGTCCTCTCCGGCCCACTCGGGTGCTTTCCCATCGGTCAGCTTCGGCGGCGAGTTGCCGGGGGTCAGTCAATTTACTGTCGAGGAGGTGCTGCCTGAGCTCGACGAAACAGTTGTTCGACAGGTGCTCCCATACCATAAGGTTAAAGAGTTGCTCGTAGGTCGTTACATGGCTCCCCTTGATCCAACCCTCGAAGGCTCGGCTGAAATAGTTGACGTACTCCACCCAAGTTGTACCCGGGATCCGGGTGCAGTCTCTGAACCTCTGGCGGTACATCTCGGGCGTGAGGCCGTAGCGGGTGAGGAGGGCAGCCTTCATGTGGTCGTAGGACGACATCTGGTGATCTGGGAGCTGCAATAGGGCATCGCGGCCTTCGTTGACGAACCTCCCCCATAGTCCGGCTACCCAATCACTCCGGTCGATCCGGTGGGAGGTCATGGCGATCTCGTAGGCTTTGAACCATTGTTGTATGTCGTCCTCTCGGACATATTCTCGGACAACATCCTTGGGGATGTGGACTTTTTTCTCGGTTGCTCCCGGGGTGTGCGGTCGCTCAGGCACCCCCGGTTCTTTATTCTGTTTCCGGAGTTCTATCTCTGCCAGTTTGCGCTCGTGTTCGAGTGTTATTCTTTTTTCCTCGAGCTCCCTCTGTCTCTGTTTTTCTTCTCGCTCTTCTCGGAGCCGCAGATGTTCTAGATTTAGTTTCTGCTCGGCTAACTTTAGTTCTCCGTCCATCTTGAGTCGTGCCATTTCCAACTCATGTAATCTGGTTCTCTCTCTTTCTTGGATCTCCTCCTGCGAGAGGCCCGTTCCCCGCTCCTCGGGAGCCGTGGCGTTCCCCTCTGGTGCGACACTGTTTTGGTCGGGGGATCCGGTGACCCCAGTTTCCGCCCACGACTCAAGGGCGCGCTTTAAATCGTCTTTGGTACTCAGGCCGGTGGTAGCAATGCCTAGTTCCATGCAGAATTGTTTAAGTTCGCGGTGGTTATATTCTTCCAACTTATCCATTTGGAACTTTTCAGTGGAACCGCTATCTTTGGCTGACATCGTGGTTTTGTCGTGGGGTGAGCTACTCTCTGTACGATTACGCGTTGATTCGGATCGCGCCGCTGGCCACCAATGTTAGACGGACCGGGAGGGTCGGCCGAGGACAAGGGGAGAGGTCTCCGGGGAGAGCCGTCTCCAGCGATCGTACAGATAAATAACTTCCCCCCCACAGACAGACACCACACAAGGAGAAGATTTAGCGTTCTTTATAGGCAATTTCTTACGGTACGATGGAAGGTACAAGGAGGTCTGGACTCAGGGGTCCCCTCGATTCAAGTCTCTCAAGATGGGGAAAGGGGGTAGCGGGACAGTCTGGTTACCAGTCTTGGTAGTTGAGGTGGTATGGTGGATAGCTCACAATCCTCGAGCTCGGTGTTCTAGCTGGGACGGGCCGCGGCAGCGCCAGCAGGTCCCGGTGAAGATGGATGATACACGGTCCGCGGCAGCGCCAGCAGGTCCCGGTGAAGATGGTTGATACACGGTCCGCGGCAGCGCCAGCAGGTCCCGGAGAGATGGTCGATGCACGGTCCGCGGCAGCGCCAGCAGGTCCCGGTGAGGATGGTCGTTACAACGGGCCGCGGCAGCGCCAGCAGGTCCCAACGAGGATGGATGTTGCAGAAGGCCGCGGCAGCGCCAGCAGGCAGGACGATAGTTCACAAGATAGGGCTACGGCAGCGCCAGTAGTCCGTCAAGGCTGAGTTCTCTCGGTGTCTCTCGACTCCAGGATACAACTGCCGTCCTGCTCCGGAGCTGCCCTAGTTATAGGTCTGGCGCCCTTTGATGTCCGGACCCTCGCACTTGGAGGTCGGAGGGTCCGGGATGAAGGTGTCCAGACACCCAGCAGGGGGTGGAGCCAGCGCCTGGGGGAGCTGGAGGCGATCGGCACCTGGCGGGGGAGAGCCCTTGACGCTTCGTTCTCCCATTGACCTGCCAAGTGGTCCGCTCACCTCCTGGGTGGAAGGTGGTGCCGGGATGCCGGGGCCGGCCAGGCCCAGGGTTAGGGTCGGGTGGAGGCCACGCGGCCTCGTGGCGCAGGGCCCAAGATGGCGGTTTGATCCGGCCGGGGGAGCCGGTGGTGGCTCGGTCCCGTGATACATGGAGGTCCGGGGGCAGGAGTTCCGTCGGGAGACGGGGTGCGGGTGATTCATGTGGGTCACGCCTGGCGGGCCGGGGCTTAGGCCCTGTCATGCGGGGAGGGAGCAAGCCCTTCGGGTGGCCTGTCCAACAGACATGTGCAGACTAGAGGAATAAAATCCTCTTTACTGCTTCCGCATAGTCTGCACTCTTTCGGCCCTTTATGGACCCATGATGGCTGATCTGCGATGGATGGCAGTTTGCCTAAACGCAGGGCCATTAGTTGTGACTTTCGATAGGCTGAGAATATGATATCTAGATATGGTGCTGGGGGTAGTGTCTTATAGTTGGTGATTACCATCCAGGCGTGTTTTCTCTTACTGAAGATGGTTTTGTCCACTAGCAAAGAGTGAAATTTTGCTGTTTATAGCTTGTTTGAAGAATGAGTAGGACAGACTAGTTTTCCAAAGCTCACTTGTGCATGTTGCTGATAAAGCTTTTTTTAGGTATTGGTTGTAGGGAGACTTTTCATCCTTCTCTAATTCCTCCCACAGAGCCTTATTCGTTCCGATTCTGCTGCATTTTGCTTCAGTCTGTGCCATTGCTTGATGGTTGCATACATTCTCCCCAGCATTTCGTTAGTTACCCCAAACTCTAATCTCACCTGCGCTGGGGACGCAGACTGATGGATTTGAAAGACCCTTTTGTATGTTGAGACTTGTAATTTATTTAACAGGTCAGCGTCTTTCACATGTAATGCCGTACTGTCCCATGACAACATCGGTAACATTTTAGCTGATATTACTGCTAATAAGGGTTTGAATTTTTTTGCTAAGGACCTGAAGGCAAATGATAGAGCATTTGTCCTCTGAACCATATGTGCTTTTTATTCCCGATGGTTGTGCCTGCTGTCGATGTAAAAGCCCAGGTATTTGTAATTAGAGACTGCCTCTAACTTTTTGCCCTCTATTTGAAAATGCTGTTTAGCTCCTGTCAGTATACCGGCAGCTCGCATTAAGTGGGAAGCCGACACTGACCCACCAATAACTGATGGGCACTGGTCATATTCTTCTATCCAAACAGTGACTTTCTCGCCAAATGACAGAATACGCCTCATTTACTTTACATTCCTACACTGCCTATATCTGTAGTGTCCTGCGAGACACGCTCTAGTGTCTCACAGGAAGCTGTAACCCCAGCCACTCCCTCGAGGGCTGGACACACTGCACCCGACACCCATCCATCACGGGTGTCACGAGTGACGTGGCCCCGATAATAAAAAGGCCCGGGTGCACGTGCTCGTGGCCAGTTTCTGTACTGCATATCCAGTGTCAGTGTCCCTCCTTTCAGCACCATGTGGGCCTGAGGCCCAACACCACATTGGCGACGAGGCGGGCAGCGGACCCCGCGGACCGGCCGCTCAGCGCTTCATCGCTCCCCGTGAGGGAGGAAAGGAGCCCGGCGAGTGGCACCCCCAGTGCACCATTCCCCGCCACCCGTGACAGAGGTGAGAATTCTGCCCCTCGCGTCACCGTGTCACCACCTCCTGGTCCTGAGGAGACGAGCGCTGCCTGCACAAAGCCCCGTGCCAACACGTCAGCCGTGACTGCACTGCGAGGGACGAAGGAGCCGGCCGGCCTCGACAGCGTGAAGGGGAAGACACCCCCCTGCGAACTCTGGAACGCCCACGGGCAGTTCTCCGCGTCTGCACTGCATGCGGAGAGGGAAGACACTACTCCCAGCTACCACCCGAGTCCCCGGATAGCGCCGACTTCCTGGTGACACTCGAAACGTGCCCGCGAGTGTAGTAAGCAGACCGCGGCGACAAGACGGCTGCCAAACAACCCGCAACAGCAAGAGGGCCTGCGAACCTTTGGCAGCACAGCGCCTCCCATACCCTGCAGCCCCGCTCGCACCCACCTGCTGAGCCTCCGGTTGCCTGCGCACCGGCAGCCTCCGTGGACCGACGCTCGAGCGGCGCTGAGTCACTGCGGGTCATCTCGCTGGCACCGTGGGAGGGAGTAGTGGGCGGATGCACCCGCTGCCACCGCCGAGAGCACAGCGTAGCCCGCAGTGAGGAGTGGCTGGGTGCCACGACCCCTGCTGAAGCACGGAGCGGACCCTTGGAGAGCGGCGGCTAGCCTGAATTGAGCGAGAGGAGCCGCAGCGCCACCTGCTGGTCTCACGCCACACCGCTACCCCTACACAGCAAGAACGCTGCATGACACGGCCCTCGGTTCAGCGTGGAAAAGATTCGCCGTCCCAGCCTCTCCAGCAGCAATCCGGAGCGCTGGGCGGCGCAATAGTGATGCGGCCAGAAAGGAAGAGTTTCACCGTCCCAGCCCCTCCAGCGGCAATCCGGAGCGCTGGGCAGCGCAATGGTGAAGCAGCCTGCATGACCCACCTGCCCTGCACCGCACAGAGGAGCGAGACGGGAGTAAGCCCCAGGACTTCATGTTCTCTACGAACCACAGCCCCCAGAGCAGTCAGAAGAAGGCCCGCAGCTTCCAGAAACAGACTGCTGAGGGCCTGGAGACTGACACCCAGCGCTGCCACCAGGTGGTCACTTGAGGCACGGCACCTTCCTACAGCCTCAGGAAGCAAGCCCAGCACGCCAAGGCAATAGGACAGGCTCAGGACCTGCAAAGACAAGGGCCCCCCCCCCAGCCCAGGTCACCACTCCAACAGAGTCGCCTATACTGCAGCATCAGACTCTCATGTCCCACACTGCAAAGGCACCCTGCTGCTGTCACCAGGGGAGCATGGCCTTTGCACCTGCCTGCATCACCCCACAAGAACGCTGAGAGGCTTGGGTGAGTGCCAAGGCGGGGGAAGAGGCACCTGCGGTAACTCCACCCCAGGTAGCAAGACAGGCACTGCGCAGAAGCCGGCACAGCTCCCACAGCACCCAAAACCTGCAGCACCCAGGGCGATCCACCGCAATGACCACAGCGCCACGTGGTGGCTCCCCAAACGCCACGCGCAAAGGGACGGACTGACTGCCTGGCCAGAGCAAAGCAACACTGTACCCCACGGACCAGCCGCACCGGGACCCCACACAGTATCCTGCCAACCAACTGGCAACAGCACTCAGCAGATCTCCAGGTGCGCCTCACCATCACCAGGAAAACTGCCTGCTCACGCCCAACAGCTAAGGTGGACTATACCAGGCACAGCAAGAAGTGCCCACAGAGAAGTCAGCTCGTAGAGCGGTCCTCGGTACCCCGCAAACGCGAACAGCCAAGACGCCTTTGAAGACAGCGGAGTCTCCAAGTAACTGTCACACTCACGAGACCCCAAGACACCCCAGGCTGCGCCAGCGCAAACCAGCACAATAGAGGCATGAGCACTGCCCACCACATCTGCAAATTACAGAGAGAGACTGGCAAGCCTCGCAAAGAGCTGCAACAGACTCAGTGCTACACACGGACAGCCACCACTAGCAGGAATGGACGACCAGCCAGGACAGCGACATCTCCAGGGAACTGCCCTCAGCAACAGCGCGAGAAAGACTGGTACAGAGTATGCACCACACGTGTCTGCCCAACGCCACCGCTGGTGAAGAGGTTGTATCACCCGCTCCTACTGGTGAACAGGCACCACCGCAAGCCACACCACAGGCACACTAGTGCCAGAAGAGAGTGCCCAAGGAGAACACCGAGCGCACGTGGTCCGAAGCGCGCAGAAGACCACACCAGTGAATCCGACAACACGGGCAGGCGCCCGGGAGATAGAGGCATCTCCGCAACGAAGCACAGCTGAACGCAGCACAGAGAGCGACCACGTCCCCACTGCACCAGCGAAGCCCCGCAGTGGGCTGAAAGCAACACAGGGTCCTCCTCAACACTGCCTCAAGAGGGAGTCGGCAGTGACCCACGACAGGCAAGAAAGGAGTCGCACCCGAAGCCCCGCAGTGGGCCAAAAAGCAACAAGGTCCTCCTCAACACAGCCTCCAGATGGAGTCGGCGGTGACCCACGGCAGGCAAGAGAGGAATCGCACCCGCAGCGGCCCGAAAGCGACACAGTGTCCTCCTCAACACAGCCTCAGGATGGAGTCGGCGGTGACCCACGACAGGCAAGAGAGGAGTCGCACACTCCACGTGGCAGGCCGCCACAGCAACGGGCGCTCCAACGCCAGCGACACGCGACTGGACATCACGTCGCCCAGCAAGCAAGGAGCTCGCCGAAACGAAACCAGAAGCCAGCGCCATGACAGCGCCGCCTCGAGGTCCAAGTGCAATGCCCTCGAAGAAAGAAGAGTGACAGCCCTGTCACCCTGAAAAACCGGAAGACACAGGTAGACTGAACAGACCGGAAAAAGGAGAAGACCAGGGACTCACAGCAAGCCAAGAGCTCACCCTGACACATCTGACAGCCACCAAGGCGGGCCACCATCCCTGGACACGGCCTCATAGAAGAACCGAGTGTAAGCCGCAGCAGTCGCGAACCGCGTCTCTCCACAACGCCTCCATCCCTGCTCCTGTCCGCAGATGCCCGGGTGAAGATCTGCTCGGAGTGTCCGTCCTCACACTGCCTCAAGTTGGAGTCGGCAGTGGCTCCCAAGCCCGGCAAGAGAGGATCAACACACTCTACGTGTTAAACCGCCACGGACGCTCAACATCAGCAAGGCGGAGGAACGTGGCTGCCCAGGTCCATCCTAAAATCCGAACTCTCCCAGCAAATCACCAACACCTGTCATTCCGAATTACCACATGGCTGGCAACCGTCACCCACGCCAGCCATCGGCACATGCGTCAAGCACCACTCCCTGAGTACCGATGGACTGGAGTCCGAAACCGTTGCCACACAAGCCGACTAAATGGAACCCAAAACCTCCTGTGAACCTGGCCTACACCGGAACCGCGGCAGCGAGTGCAAGTCTTGGCCAAGACTCATCCACCCGTGAGGGTTGTGCGTGCGACCAAGCAACGGCTCCTCGGCGGTCCTGCAGCTGCCCCCAGACGGCACACAAGCAGCGGCTCCAGCGCAGCCTTCCTACAGTCCCGCAGCAACCCCGATGACGGGCCTCCCCAGGCGGGAGAGCGAGAAGAGACATTGCCCCACCGACAGGGTACCGATCACAGCCAAGCGTTCCACAGGGACAGTCGGTCCAGCAACACCTCCGTGAACTCTCACGTTAGACCCCGTCCATGGTCATGACGCAGCCCACCAAAAGAACTAGTAGATCTCACCACAGACCATCACCGACGTCAGCCACGAGGAAGCCATGCAAGACCCGTCATTGTCAGTGAACGGACGGTAGGCAGCAGATGTCTCCAAGCCAGCGGTCGTGCCCTGAGTCCCTCAGGTTAAACTACAAGTGCCCGCGGAGAAGGTTCTGCTGCAAGCCAAGGCCACCAGCCAACGTCTGATGTCGTCCTGCCACCTGACTCGAGAAGCTGATGGACCCTGTGGTATTTCATCAACTGTGTTTTTCCCCACAGGTTGGACTTGACTCTTTGTTTTGTCCTTCAATAAAGTCGGGGAGGAATGTAGTGTCCTGCGAGACACGCTCTAGTGTCTCACAGGAAGCTGTAACACCAGCCACTCCCTCGAGGGCTGGACACACTGCACCCGACACCCATCCATCACAGGTGTCACGAGTGACGTGGCCCCGATAATAAAAAGGCCCGGGTGCACGTGCTCGTGGCCAGTTTCTGTACTGCATATCCAGTGTCAGTGTCCCTCCTTTCAGCACCATGTGGGCCTGAGGCCCAACACCACAATATCGTACTCCATTCCAGCTGCTGAGTATGGGGCTGGCTCCCGACGCACATGTCCTTCGGTGCAAGACGCCTCAAGCTTCCTTTGTACACCTCCTTTGGGAGCGTCTGCAGTGGCGTTTTTTTGGTCCGCAGTGTTCTCCACTACATGGGTCATCATATGCCAGTCTACGACATGCAGCCTGCTGCTGGGCCTACTGGGCTACGTGTGTGACGTACCTGTGGGAAATCGCAAACTTTCCACTATGCTACTCCTCTTGCCTAAGCGCAGGGTCACCATACATTGGGGACGGCGGCCTGCTTCCACTATTGAGGCTTGGCTAACAGACAAGACGTCTCATTTCTAGGAAATTTTGCTACCAGGGTCTCGCCCCAGGGACATTTGGGAACTCTTCCTCACCTTTCTAAGACAAAGAGATTCCCCCTCCTCACCTACAATGGAGATTAACCCAGACAACACTCACACTAGGGTTCCTAAATGTGGATGTACCCTTTGCTTTGGGGTTGTCGGCTCCCCGTGTGGCCCTGCCTTAGGGAGTTGTCACCTCGAACTGTGACTTTTCCCCTCAGACAATCTGGGGCCCGCCTGGAGGAGTACTTTAAACATGGGGCGTTAATTTTGGACTGATTAATCTAATAGGGGCAGTGGGGTAATGAGAATTAAGCATACTGCTTTCCTGTATTTCATTGGTTGTGCCGTGTCCCCTCCTTCCTCTTACACCGTGTTGACTTCGTGTCCCCCCCCTTCCCAGCATGTCTTGGGGATTGGTTGAACTGTGTTTTTCATTTAAATACCAATAAAGAAATGAATAATCATTTATTTTTAAAACATGCAGGGTGTAAAAAAAACACATACCGTGTTGTTCGATGTCCTTTAATAATTATTTTTGCCATTAATTTTAAATATACATAGATACACTTTTATAACTTGAGTAGACGCCCTTGTCCTATGTTTTCCCTGCAGATTTTACCCTTTTTTTTTAAATGTCATATTATTTCCTTCGATTTTTACACATTTACCAAAGGATTTGGACTGCCTCTAATAATGGCATTATTATAGCACACTCGCACAATTGAATCTGAAGGTGTGTGCTAATGATTGTTATAAAGACTCCTAGCACAAACTTCAGGACAGCACAGTGGACCAACTCCCTCCACTTTTCGACGACACGGTCCGCCTTTCCCTTCCAGAATGCCGAGGTAATGCTCTGTTGGTTTGTGGAAAAGTGACCAGTAAGCAATTATTTATGCATACCAGTTAACAAGTCAGCTATTACTTTTCCTCAGGTTTCAAGGAGAACAAAGGTCGTGCTTGGTGTGCAAGGCAGGGGGGGGGGTGGGAGTGTGGCCTTTGCATCCGGCTCTCTCCACAAGCTGCAGTGAAACTCTGAAGTGTATTCGTGGCGAGGCCTTTCAGGTGACGCAGGGGCAGCGGAAACGTTCAAACAGCTGATCACGCGGTTTCCGTTATTAGGCCTGAGGAGGTGTGCAAGTTGGGCTGATGCAACTGACACGCCCCGCATTTTTTTTTCATTTCAATGTTATTTTCTTCCTCAGATTTACCGCCCCTCTTAGCCCCTAAGCGACCAACTAGTTTGCCTTTATATATAGTCAGACCCTCATAGCAGGGCCTATTCGGTGGACAACTCTTTTCCCATTTACCACCTGCTCTGAGCAGGTGGTAAATTGCAGCAGAGCCTGTAGTGCTTCATGCATGGAGTGGTGTAATCACAGACTCTAATATCATCTACATATCTAAAACTTGGCTAAGCGGTGATTCAGGAACATTCCTTCATGAACCCATACATCCCAGCTCCAGATCCTCATAACTATCTGCCAACCGCAAGAAGCCAGTTGTAAACCACACTGTTCCAGAATGCAAATTTACAAGTTATCTTACATTTTGTGCACATTCCTCAATTTCCTTAGCCCTCCATAGACTTTGTCTCCGAGATCACTCTTAAACATCCCAACCAGTGAGATCAATACATGGTTTGACTAACTTCAGTTGCCCCTAACAAATGCCTGCTCTCCAACAAAGACTCACTAAATCTAGCTCAAATGGTCTCTAATCCTACCCACACACCTATGCTTACCTGGATGCCCGTTATGACCATCATCCGGCAGATTAAAGTATTTATTTATTTTACAATCTTTATAATAATTTCAGCCAGGAGGCTATCAATGCACTGTACAGTTAAACAACCAAACATGTTAAGCTTCCGTTATAGGGAACTAATTATATAATAAAACAGTAAGTGAAAAATTTCATTCATCACATTGAGGAGTAGAAATCTATCAAGTCCAGTAGGGAAGCGCTGGGAAGAAGGAAGAAAGGAGGAGGCAAAGACTACAGCTACTAGTGCTAACACAATGGGTGGAGCATGAAAACCACTGGATACTTTCTCGGCTCAATTTACTTTTCCTTGCCCAGCGACACAGCAATCTTAGTTCAACAGTTCCATCACTGGTTGACAACCGTCATTGACAATGACATGCTCACTAAGACAAATACAAACCCATAATAATGTATGCCGAAAACCCAGTTGTTTGACAGCAAAGTTAAAATCTCTAAAATCTAACAAAAACAGTTTGGAAAGGCCCTGGAAAAAATGAGCAAATCCAAGGCCAAACTGACATTGCAATATCAATCCAGAATTTCTACAGCTGCAGTCAGAAGGCAAAAAAGCTTAACTACTCATAATGCATCTATAAAGATACATCCTCAAACAGGAAACTTCATATGATAATTGCTGAATTCCTGAACATAGAAACCTCAGGCTCCGAAATCACCCAGACAAAAGAACTATGGGAATCTCTTCATCTCTTTGTGACACCGTTTGTATCTAAAGCCAAAGACCTCTATAGCTATCCTGAGACAGAAACAAAGGCGGGCTAACAGCTCAACTAACTAACCTAACTACCTATCAACCCTTTCCTAGACAAAGACTACTCTCTTTCAGCCCTCTCTCTACTAATGGCTTTGCCTGTCTCGCAAACACCCATGGAACATCACACTCACTGGCAGACCCTAGTCCCTTGACCTTGCTGGTAGGTCGCTCCCCCACCACACAGCTCCTCTTGTGTGCCCTGACGCTGCCACTGCTGTAGAAGTCGAGGCCCTCCTGCACCCGCAGGCTACCACCTGCGCCTCATCCCTGGTGGCCAGTGGTAGGCCCTTGGTTTGTATCTTGTGCCCGCTTTGCCTTCTGTCTCCCCCTCGCTGCCCTTGATTTGTGCCCGTTTTTGCCTTCTGTCTCCCCCTCGCTGCCCTAGATTTGTGCCGGTTTTTTGCCTTCTGTCTCCCCCTCGCTGCCCTTGATTTGTGCCCTTTTGCCTTCAGTCTCCCCCTCGCTGCCCTTGATTTGTGCCCTTTTTTTGCCTTCTGTCTCCCCCTCGCTGCCCTTGATTTGTGCCTGTTTTTTGCCTTCTGTCTCCCCCTCGCTGCCCTTGATTTGTGCCTTTTTGCCTTTTGTCTCCCCCTCGCTGCGCTTGATTTGTACCCGTTTTTTGCCTTCTGTCTCCCCCTCGCTGCCCTTGATTTGTGCCCGTTTTTTTGCCTTCTGTCTCCCCCTCGCTGCCCTCGATTTGTGCCCATTGTTTGCCTTCTGTCTCCCCCTCGCTGCCCTTGATTTGTGCCCTTTTGCCTTCTGTCTCCCCCTCGCTGCCCTTGATTTGTGCCCGTTTTTTGCCTTCTGTCTCCCCCACGCTGCCCTTGATTTGTGCCCATTTTTATGCCTTCTGTCTCCCCCTCGCTGCCCTGATTTGTGCCCGTTTTTTGCCTTCTGTCTCCCCCTCGCTGCCCTTGATTTTTGCCCTTTTGCCTTCTGTCTCTCCCTCGCTGCCCTTGATTTGTGCCCGTTTTTTGCCTTCTGTCTCCCCCTCGCTGCCCTTGATTTGTGCCCGTTTTTTGCCTTCTGTTTCCCCCTCGCTGCCCTTGATTGTGCCCTTTTCACCTTCTGTTTCCCCCTCGCTGCCCCTGTTGTGCCCGGTTGCCTTCATGTGCCCCCACCGCTCCCGTTCCCACCGCTGTGTCCCTGCCCCCCTCACTGCCCATCCGCTGCCCCTGCCTCCCAGCTGCTCCTCCCTCCCACATCCCCATATACGGTGGCCGCTGCGCAGCTGGCGCGCCGACGGGCTTGCCTCAAGCCCGTCTGCGCCCATCCGCACCTGGACTGCACCCAGCGCCAGAACCCCTGGTCCCCGCACCCGCCACGACGACCACCGCCGCTACGACGCCAGCACACTCCAAGCTCTCAACCCCGGACGGACCCACACCTGCTTCAAGGCCGCCCCGAAACGCACACACGGCCCCTTCACCTGCCGGAACTGCAGCTACACCAGCCTTAGAGCCGCCGAACAACCCGCCAAGAAAGACCTCAACCACCTCCGATGCATACTACTGAACACCCACTCCGCACGCAAACACGCCGTCGAGCTCTGGGACCTGCTCGACACATCATCCACGGACATTGCCTTCCTAACAGAGACCTGGATGAACGACTCCTCCGCACCCGACATCGCCATAGCCATCCCAGACGGCTACAAGATCACCCGCAGAGACCGCACCAACGGAGTCGGAGGAGGAATCGCCATCGTCCACAAGAACAGCATCAGGGTCTCGACAAGCACCGACGACACTCTCAGCACCGCCAAACACATGCATTTGCAGATCCACACAGACCCCAACTCAGCCCTCATTGGCACCCTCGTCTACAGACCCCCCGGACCCCGACCCCGGTTCAGCGACTCTATCGCCGACTTCATCAGCACGCACGCCTTGACCTCCACCGACTACATCCTCCTCAGAGACCTGAACTTTCACCTGGAGAACAACAACGACAGCAACTCGACAACCCTAGTCGATAGCCTCGCCAACCTCGGACTGAGGCAACTCGTCACAACGCCTACCCACTCCGCAGGCCACACGCTTGACCTCATCTTCTCCTCAAGTCCCCATGTCGCCTTCAGCCACACCACCGAACTCCTCTGGACAGACCACCGCTGCATCCACTTCTCCTTCCATAAACCCAACATACACCACCGCACCCAACAGATCCCTCGCCGCTGCTGGAGAAAAATCACCGAAGACCAACTATACGCAAACCTCGCTCTCAGCCCACCCACCGAATCCTCCAACACCGACGACGCTACCCACAACCTCAGACGCTGGATCGACGACTGCGCCAACACCCTCGCCCGCTGAAGAAACCCCCCACAGAGACACCAGCAAGAGGGCCAGCTTGTTCACCCCAGAACTCCTAGCCTCCAAGCGGGCCTGCCGGAAGCTAGAGAAGAAAGGGCACAGCGAACAGACTCCGGACAGCCACGCAGCCCACAAGGACGCCACCCGCAACCACCATCACCTCATCAGGACTGCCAAGAGGCCCTCCTTCAAAGATTGCCTTGACAACAACGCACACAATAGCAAGGAGCTCTTCAACATCATGAAGGAACTCTCCAACCCCAGCTCCAAGACCAACAACATCCCGCCGTCTCAAGCCCTGTGCGACTCCCTCGCCACTTTCTTCCACCGCAAGATAGCAGACATCCACGACAGCTTCAACACCCAGACAGCCCCAACAGAAAGCAACACAACAGTCTCTCCGCACACCATCCACCACGACCCCCTGCTAACCTGGACCAGCGTGAGCATCGATGACACCATCAAGACCATGAGCCCAATCCACTCCCCGTCAGGCCCACTCCCGCACCACATCTTCAACAAAGCCAGCAGCTCCATCGCACCCCACCTGTGCAACGTCATCAATCTCTCCCTCGAGACTGCAACCTTCCCAGAGAGCTGGAAACACGCCGAGATCAACGCCCTACTAAAAAAAACCAAGGCAGTCCCTAGAGACCTCAAGAACTTCAACCCATCTCTCAGCACCGGTTCCTGGCCAAGGTCATTGAGAAGATCGTAAACAGACAGCTAACCCGATACCGCAAAGAAATCAGAATCCTGGACCCGTCCCAGTCAGGGTTCCGCAGCAACCACAGCCCTCATCGCCGCCACCGACGACATCAGGATACTGCTGGACAACGGTGAGACCGCAGCCCTCATCCTCCTGGACCTCTCGGTTGCCTTTGACACCGTCTGCCACCGCACACTACGCGCACGCCTCCACGCTGTAGGGATCCGAGACAAAGCCCTGGAATGGACCACCTCCTTCCTCTCCGGCAGAACCCAGAGCGTCCACCTCCCCCCATTCCGATCCGAAGCCTCCGAGATCATCTGCGGCGTACCCCAGGGTTCCTCCCTCAGCCCGACACTGTTCAACATTTACATGGCCCCGTCGCACACGTCGCCCAACAGCACGACCTCAACATAATCTCCTATGACGACAACACTCAACTGATCCTCTCCCTCACCAAGGACCCCATCACCGCCAAAGCCAACCTCCACGAAGGTATGAAGGCCGTCGCCGACTGGATAAAGACCAGCCGACTGAAGCTGAACACGGACAAAACGGAGGTCCTCCTCCTCGGCTCCAACCCTTCAGCCTGGGTCGACTCCTGATGGCCGACCGCACTGGGGACAGCCCCGACACCCACCGACCACGCACGCAACCTGCGAATCATCCTCGACTCAACGCTCTCCATGACTAAGCAAGTCAACGCCATCTCCTTCTCCTGCTTCAACACCCTCTGCATGCTCTGCAAGATCAACAGGTGGATCCCGACAAATACAAGAAGAACAGTCAACCAGGCCCTCGTCAGCAGCAGACTCGACTACGGGAATGCCCTCTACACGGGAGCCCCGACCAAGCTCATCAAACGACTGCAACGCATCCACAACGCCTCGACACGGCTGATCCTCGACGTACCACGCCACTCCCACATCACCCCCCACCTGAGAAACCTGCACTGGCTGCCCATCAACAAGAGGATCACCTTCAAGCTCCTCACCCACGCACACAAGGCACTCCACAAGACCGCCCCAGCCTACATCAACAAACAACTTTCCTTCTACACCTCCAACCGCCAGCTCCGCTCCGCCGACCTTGCACTCGCCACCGTCCCGTGCATCCAAAGAACAACAACTGGCGGGAGGTCCTTCTCCCACCTCGCCGCCAAGACCTGGAACACCCTCCCACTGAACGTACGACAGACCCAAGACCTGCTGACCTTCAGGAGGCTACTGAAGACCTGGCAGTTCGATCAGTAGCAGCCCCCCCCCCAGCGCCTTGAGACCGTCACGGGAATGTAGTGCGCTCTACAAATGTTGTTTGATTGATTGATTGAGTCCATCTCATGAATTCAAGTACATTCTCATCAACAGCAAAGCGGCCATGTAGTCAAAGCTGTTGTCAATCACTTTCTGGAATGTTGCCTATTCCTGGAAGAACCCCAAACTGCCTACATCAAACCAATTTTACAAAAGAGCTGGCACTGACCAAATGCTCCCCTCTAAATATCACTCAGTTTGCAACAATCCTAAATGTATTTTTTTTTTTTACAGAGTTTTATATAGCGTGAACTTGACCCGAATCGGGTATCAGAGCACTTTACATAGCACCAGTTGCATTACATGAGAACACATTCATTATTTTTTTTTGTTAGGCACGGGGAGATTAAGTGATTTGCCCAGAATCACAGGATGTTCAGCATTGCTGCCAAGACTCGAACTCAGTTCCCCAGATTTGAGATTGACCGCCCTAGCCATTAGGCCAACTCTTCTCCCCAAGGGAAACTTATTAAAGAGCTACCTATATGCAACTATCAGTCAAAAAGATAAACATAATCTTGCTGACATCCAAATAAGATTTCTCTCTCTTTAGAGTACAGAATCTGCCCTTATTGTGATACGGTACGGCATCAACACATAGGGGACTTTAGCAGAGCTGCAACACTTCCGCTGTTGGACTTTTCTGCTGGATTTGATATGGTCCATCAACCTACTATGTTTAATCCATAAAGGACCATCCTCGACTTGATTGACTTCTTACAAATAAACCTATCTGTCACTCTATCTACCTCGCTGGTGCTCAAAAACTTTCAGACAAAATCAAGAAGAACTAGCTCACACTAAGGAGGCTAAATGTTCATGTTTTTTGGAAAAACCATTTTTTGTTAATGAAAACCCTCACCCACCAACCTAGTTGGTGGCATGATTCATCATCGGGTCCCACCCAAGGTGCCGAGTGCACCCCGGGTGTGCTACAATGCCTGTTTTACAGCGGAGCTGGTTTTTCAGTGTAGTGATTGTGCAGTAAAGTGACGTTAAAAAACTGTCCACAGGGTCCCTTAAAGTAAAGGGCATTTATTTAATGATGGACCCTCTGGCAGTGCTTAAAGAATAGGTGGATATGTGTAGAGGTAAATTATGTCTCTAATATCCATTCATATAAAAACAGGTCTACATGTTTCAGCCAGGCTATGTCGTATGCTGGCTTTCGTCAGGACCTATGTGTAAGTAATGAGGTGGCAAATGTGATGGTCAGCAAAGATTGTCGTGACCTTAGGTGAAGGCGCACTCGCTAAGGTGTGCATTTTTTAGGAGGGAGATGTCCTCCTGTTGCTGCTATAACCTGCTATAACCTGTAAAGGAAAAGACAAAACAGGACATATATACACATGAACATATAGTAACTCAAAAACGAGCTTGTCATTTTGCGTACATTGTGGTAAGTGACTTGTTGTTATTAGACCGGGCATTATACGGAAAAAGATGACGTGAGAACATGGTGTAGCGCTTATGCGTGACCGTGCCGAAGTACTGAGTGATATGCGGTATGGTGAAAAATACCCGGTACTATGGCGTTCTCACGTAAGTTGGTAAGGTTTTTATGCTTACAATGAGTTTTCCATCAGTGGCAACATGAATCCCGCAGGGAGGGCAGGACCTATAGTCAGACTCTTTATGTGTGATGGGAGGAAGGAGAAAAGAGAGAGGAAAACAAGTTCAGAGGTAACAGTTCCCCAAGCTCTAGCAGTGATTTTTACCTGCAATCTTGGTCAGATTAGGACTCCGGACTTAATCGGTTACTTACTTCGTCAAAGCCATATGCCCGCTTCCCGTACCTTCTGCGGCCTGCTGTCGGGAAACCGGCTTATATGTGTGTCAGTTTCCTGCCCGTTCGAGACCGTAATTGCTAGAACGTGCGCCTCGGCGCATCGTGTCATGATGGGTGGGCGTGTTCTGTACTGTTGCTGTATGGTATTAAAATGGAAAAAAGACTCACTGGTGCCGAGTCTGTTTTTAGAAAGTTTTATGGCCCTAATTTGCTGATGTCTTCAGTGGCGTCTTCAAGAGGTCTTAGTCAAATGTTATGGAGCATGGTTGAGACCTCTCTTTGTGGGAGTGTTTGTGAACCGATGCTGGATCTCCATCGTATTGGGGCACCCCGGGTTGGTTCTCACCTAGGTCTCAGTAGAGAAAGGGTACTTGGGGCAATAAGTGAGCAATTTTAGGAAGGTAAATTCAGAATGTTTCGCTTTGAATAGTCATTCTTTGCCCAATCTATTGGGGATTAGAATTCTGGTATGTCATGGATCCGTCGGTTGTTCAGTGCATTCCAGGGGATATTGTCATTCAAACCAGTATTATGGGTTGATAAGGGGTAAACTCACCTCTGTTCTTTTTGTAGCAGGACCCTCTCATTACTAGAGCTTGTGTTTTTGATTTGCTCTATCACTACCCCCTTAAGGTCATTGGGGGTGTGGCCCAGTTGGATAAAGTGATCGGTCAGCCTTGTGGTGTTTTCTTTTGCAGCGTAAGTTGCTGCAGTGTTCTCCAATTCTGGTCTTGATCTTGCGGCTGGTCATGCCTATATACCTCAAGCCGCAGGGGAATTCAATGAGGTATATGATGTGTGTTGAATTGCAGTTAGTACGTTTTCTAAGAAACCAGGTGTTCTCCACTTCTAGATCAAGTGACTTGGTGGTGATGGTAAGGTGGCAGACACAGCAGTTGCCACAGGGATAGTGGCCTTTTATGTTGGGTAGGCCCCATGAGTTGAGGACCCTGTTCTCCTGTGTGGTGGTTAGTGTTCTTGGGCGTGTGGAGATTAGTCTATCCTTGAGGCTGCCTGCTTTTTTATAGGAATACAAGGGTGGGTCCCACTGTAGTTTACCTGCATTGAGGATCCTCCAGTTTTTTTGGATGATTTTGGTTACTCTGTTGAAAGCTGTATTAAATGGAGTGACGCATGTGAGTGGGATGGTGTTGTCGTCTCGGTATGTCGTCCAGAAGGGCCTCCCTGTACTGGTTCCTTGCTCTCTTCCTGGTAGAGCATATGTTTTTATCCTGGTATCCTCTTTGGGTTAGTTTAGTAGCTAGATGTGATGATTGTCTTTTAACGTCCTCAATCTTGCTGCAAATTCTCCTAATCCTGAGGAATTGCCTGTATGGTAGATTTTCTTTCAGAGGGCGTGGGTGAAAACTGTCAAATTGAAGTAGCGAGTTCCTCGCTGTTGGTTTATAGAAAGTAGAGGTCTATAGGGTTCCCTCTTTTGCTTCTATTGTGAGGTCTAGAAAGGCCAGTTTGGTGTCGTCCGCTATGCTATCTCAGATACGGATCTCTGTTGTTGAGCCAGGTTAAGAAGATGGCCAGAGAATCCTCTTTCCCTGTCCAGATTATGAGGATGTTGTCAATGTGCCGGCGCCAGAACTTGATGTTGTTGGTAAATGGGTTTTCTTGTGGTAAAATGTGTGTGGTCTCAAAGTTGTAGACGTATAGACCCGCCATAATGGGGGCGAATGTGCTGCCCATTGAAGTGCCGTTGGTCTGGAGGAAGAAGTCTCCCTCAAATTCAAAATAGTTCTCCTTTAGGGCCAGGGTGCCGCATTGTAAGAATAATTCTCTTGGGTGTTAAAGTTCCATGTGGTACTTTCCAGTGTGTGTTCGATCACTTGCAGGGTCTCATCCTGGTGAAGGCTGGTATATAGACTCTCTATGCCAAGTCCCACAAGGAATTGGGTCTGTGGGTCAAATTGAGTGTCATTTATGAGATTGAGAAGGTGTTTTGCATCCTTAATGTACGTGGTGGACTGTTGCACCGATGGCTTCAAAAAGAAGTCACTGAATCGTGACAGCGGCTCCAAAAGGGAGTTGATTCCTGAGACAATGGGACGTCCAGGTGGGGGTCTTGTCTCCTTGTGTATTTTGGGTACTGTGTAAAAGTGCGGCGTCCTAGTGCTGCGAGGGCACAGATAGGCAGCCTCCTGTTTGGAAATGTGGTGCCTGTTTTCGGCGGTTTCCACTATTAACGTGATGGTACTTCTTAGGGTATCGGTCGGGTCCTCCCTTAGTCGCTTGTAATTTCTGTCATCGTTGAGGAGGCGTCTCCATTCTCTTGTGTAGTCAGCCTTGTCCTGTATGACAATGCCTCCCCCCTTATCTGTGGATTTGATGATGATTTTGTCGTTGTGTTGAAGATTTCGTAGGGCTTTGCATTGTCTAGTGGTCAGGTTATGGAAGGGGTCGTTCTCGGTGGTCTGTTCTATTTCATTGTAGACTGCCTGCTCAAAGCTGGTGATCTCAACTGGCACGGTTGATGGTGGTGGGCAAAAGGTGGATTTAGGTCTTAAAACTGTCTCATTGGTGTTGGTCCCTCAGTGTTTGGTGTTCGAAGAAGGCCTTTAGTTTCAACTTATGGAAAAATACGGCAAGCTCTGGCAAGCTCTTGATGGAGTAGAAATTTGTCGAGGCGAGTGGTGGGGACAAATGAGAGTCCCTTTTTAAGGACTTGTATTTCTAATGGCGTTAGTGTAGCAGAAAACTTTCCTCTCAACCAGTGGCAGTTTCTGCGTTAGGGTGGTGCGGCCTTGCCCCACTTCAAATTATTGTGCATTTTTAAGAGCGCGCCGCTTTAAATTATTAACACAATTTCAACTTTCAAAGTTGAAATTGTATTAATAATTTAAAGCGGTGTGCTCGGGTCACGTGGCGGCGTCACGTGACCACAACCAGCCCAGCCGAGCAGCCGCACTGTCAACTCTCGTGGCAATATGATGAGTGCGCAGTGCGCGGCACTTTGGCGGTGCGCATGTTGGGTTTGGCTGGCTGCCTTTTTCCGGCCAAGAACCCAACATGCGTACAGTGGCTTCAGTACAGCAAGCACAAGGTGACTGGGGGGGGGGGTGCCCAAAACTGCAGACCCCAGTAGTCACAAAATGAGCGGCGAGTTTGCCTGCTCACCCCAATCCTGGCGCTGCTCTCTGTAAGAGAGCAGCGCCTGGATTGGCTGCTGCAGTATGTAGAGCACGGTTGCCAGCCTAGTCTCTCTCTTGCAGAGGCATGTCTTGGCACCACAGGGGTGGGAGGGCCCGCTTAGCACCCGACGTAGCAAATGGCCAGTCAGTGTAATGGCTTATTGTTAAGCCATGCATTGATTGGTCATTCTGCCGTTTCTGGGCAAATCGTCCACCCTTCCTCCTCCCTCTCTGGACTGCACGGAGTGCACGAGCACGTGTAGTCGACTCGACTCGAGAAGAGATAGTGAATCACGGGACATCCCTTCTTCATCATCGTTGATTTCTTGAATGAATGTCGTCGCAAGATTTGCATCAATCATAGAGAGACACGAGAAGAGTCTACCCTTAGCTTAGCAGGCTTGTGCTCGTACTGCTCTCTACACAATATGGTTCAGGTTAGGTAACAAACAGGCAGTTGAAGTTCACAGTCACACGCAGACTATAGACAGCATACAGAACTGCCGCCGCAGCCTGCGGCCTAATAACATTTTCAATTTTAAATTCAATCGCAAACCTGGTAGCCTGGCTGCCTAGAAGTGCCACTTAAGTTAAATCTGGTCAGTAACCAGTATGATGTTCTTTGGGTGCTCAGCTTCTCCTCATGACAAAGGCATTTTGAAGACATGTGTTGCAATTTGTCACTGTCCTGTGCTCAGGACACTCCCGCGCCGTAAGGCCACCAGCTGTAGCGTGTGCTACTTCTCCCCGCTACTGCCCTCAGCCTCGCTGAGCCCGCCCCGAAGACTCCGCCCCCCGCTGTAGCTGCGTGCTTGTAATTTGGTTTGTGCATTGTTTTGTTCTTTTTTCCTCTTACTGTACTGTTCCCAGTGATTTTGTTTTGTCTCTTGGCTGTGCCGTTTCCCTCTTTGTGCCCCCCGTGCCCCCCGCCCCGCTCCCCGCTTCCCGCCGCCGTGCTTGCGGCCACGCCCCCTTTGCCTTCTGTGCCCTCCCCGCTCCCGCCTCCCAGCTGATCCTCCCTCCCTCCCACTTGGCCATAAATGGCGACCGCGCGGCGCAGGTGAGTGTGACCTGTGCTCAGGACACTCCCGCGCCGCACGGCCACCAGCTGTAGCGTGTGCTACTTCTCCCCGCTACTGCCCTCAGCCTCGCTGAGCCCGCCCCGAAGACTCCGCCCCCCGCTGTAGCTGCATGCTTGTAATTTGGTTTGTGCATTGTTTTGTTCTTTTTTCCTCTTACTGTACTGTACCCAGTGATTTTGTTTTGTCTCTTGGCTGTGCCGTTTCCCTCTTTGTGCCCCCTGTGCCCCCCGCCCCGCTCCCTGCTTCCCGTTTCCGTGCTTGCGGCCACGCCCCCTTTGCCTACTGTACCCTCCCCGCTCCCGCCTCCCAGCTGATCCTCCCTCCCTCCCACTTCGCCATAAATGGCGACTGCGCGTACGCGCAGCGTGCTCGCACAGCGGGCGCGCCGATTGTGTGCCAAAGGTGCACCAAAGGTAAGCCCGTCTGCGCCCGTCTGCGCCTGGACCGCGCCCTGCGCCAGGACCCCTGGCCCCCGCACACACCAGCCCACCCGCCGGACCTACGACTCCACCGAACTCAACGCACTCAACACCGGCCCAATCCCGGGATGCTACCGAGCCACACCGAGACGCACCCACGGACCCTTCAGCTGCCACTCCTGCAAGTTCACCTGCAACCGGACCTGCACTACACCAACACCCACCAAGCCGAACACCAGCAGCAACCACCTCAAGTGCATCCTGCTCAACACCCGCTCCGTCCACAGACACGCCATCGAACTCTGGAACCTCCTCGACACCACATCTCCAGACGTTGCCTTCCTCACGTAAACCTGGATGAACGCCTCCTCAGCGCCCGACATCGCCATCGCCTTCCCGGACGGATACAAGGTCACCCGGAGGGACCGCACCAACCAGACGGGAGGAGGCATCGCCATCATCCACAGGAACACCATCCGCATCACGACCAACACCGACGACACCCTCACAACCGCCGAACACCTGCACTTCCATATCCACACCGACCCCAAGACCACCCTCAGAGGCACCCTCATCTACAGACCACCAGGACCACGCACACAATTCAGCGAAGACATCGCCGACCTCATCAGCCCACACGCCCTCCCCTCCGCTGACTACATCCTCCTCGGGGACCTCAACTTCCACCTGGAGAACAACAACGACCGCAACACCACCACCCTGCTGGACAACCTCGCCAACCTCGGTCTCAAGCAGCTGGTGACCACCCCCACCCACTACGCGGGACACACACTCGACGCCATCTTCTCATCCAGCAAGGACATCGTCATCAGCCACGCCACCGGACTCCACTGGACGGACCACAGTTGCGTCCACTACAGCTTCAGAAGAACCACGATCCACCACCACCAGCAACAGGTTGCACGCAGAAGCTGGAACAAGATCACAGCCGACCAGCTCGCCGCATCCCTGAGCCAGGAGCCACCTTCCAGCTCAGCGAACCCCAGCCAGGCCGCCAATAACCTCACGAAGTGGATCAGCAACTGCGCAGACGACCTCGCCCCACTGAGGACCCCGCCTAGCAGACCCAGCAGCAGGAGAGCATCCTGGTTCACCGACGAACTCAAGAGCTCCAAGAAGAACTGCTGCGCCCTCGAGAAAGCATGGCGCAGAGACCTGACACCAGTCAACATGACCACCCTCAAGCTTGCCACCCAAAAACACCACCAACTGATCCACGCCACCAAGAAAACTGCATTCAAGGCACGACTGGACAACAATGCACACAACAGCAAGGAACTCTTCAACATCGTCAAAGAGCTCTCCAACCCCAACGCCGGAAACAACGACATCACCCCATCTCAAGACCTCTGCAACTCCCTCGCCTCCTACTTCCACAACAAGATCGCAGACATACACAACAGCTTCAGCACACAACCGACGCACCCCACGACCGCACCAACGCCCCCCACCACCACCGTCCGCGCCTGGACCCCGATCACCACCGAAGACACCATCCGTACGATGAACTCCATCCACTCCGGATCTCCAACCGACCCCTGCCCTCACCACGTCTTCAACAAAGCCGACGCTGTCATCGCACCCCAGTTGCGGGACATCATCAACACCTCCTTTGACACCGCCACCTTCCCGGAGAGCTGGAAGCACGCCGAACTCAGCGCTCTACTGAAGAAACCATTAGCGGACCCCACCGAACTCAAAAACTACCGTCCCATCTCGCTCCTCCCGTTTCCGGCCAAAGTCCTCGAGAAGACCGCCAACAAGCAGCTGGCCGCCTTTCTCGAGACGAACGGATCCCTCGGCCTCTCGCAGTCTGGCTTCCGAGCCAACCACAGCACCGAGACCGCCCTCATCGCAGCCACTGACGACATCCGAGCCCTGCTCCACAACGGAGAAACAGCGGCCCTCATCCTCCTGGACCTCTCCGCGGCGTTCGACACTGTCTGCCACCGCACCCTAGTGCAGCGCCTCAGCAACGTCGGAATCCGGGAGAAGGCACTAGAATGGATCATCTCCTTCCTCGCCGGAAGGACACAGAGAGTCCGCCTACCCCCGTTGAGATCAGAAGCCACCGAAGTCATCTGCGGCGTTCCTCAAGGCTCCTCGCTCAGCCCCACCCTCTTCAATGCCTACATGAGCCCCCTTGCGGCCATCGCACACCAACACAACCTCAACATCATCTCCTACGCCGACGACACCCAGCTGATCCTCTCCCTCACCAACGACCCCGCCACCACCAGAGCCAACCTACACGATGGGATGAAAGACGTCGCTGAGTGGATGATGAACAGCCGCCTGAAGCTGAACGCAGACAAGACGGAAGTTCTCATCCTGGGCTCCTCACCCTCCGCCTGGGACGACTCCTGGTGGCCCCCCGCCCTGGGCAGCGCACCCAAACCAACAGACCACGCACGCAACCTGGGCTTCATCTTGGACTCCTCCCTCTCCATGACCAGACAAGTCAACGCCGTCTCCTCGTCGTGCTTCAACATCCTGCGCATGCTACGTAAGATCTTCCGGTGGATCCCCACCGAGACCAGGAAGACGGTCACCCAGGCCCTCGTCACCAGCCGACTGGACTACGGCAACGCCCTCTACGCCGGAACCACAGCCAAGCTCCAGAAGAGACTCCAGCGGATCCAGAACGCCTCAGCAAGACTCATCCTCGACATCCCCCGACACAGCCACATCTCCGGACACCTGAGAGACCTGCACTGGCTCCCGGTCAACAAGAGAATCTTCTTCCGCCTCCTCACCCACGCACACAAAGCCCTACACAACCAAGGCCCAAGATACCTCAACAGCCGCCTCAACTTCTACACTCCCACTCGTCAGCTTCGATCGACCAGCCACGCCCTAGCCGCCGTCCCCCGCATCCGAAGAGCCACCACAGGAGGAAGGTCCTTCTCCTACCTGGCCGCCAAGACTTGGAACTCCCTCCCGACCCACCTCCGCCTGACCCAAGACCATCTCGCCTTCAGGAAGCAGCTCAAGACTTGGCTGTTCGAGCAGTAGCAGACCCCCCCTCCCCAAGCGCCTTGAGACCCTCCGGGTGAGTAGTGCGCTATATAAATGTCTTGATTGATTGATTGATTGACCCCCTTATCTAGCTCTATCAGTGAGCAATATAAACTGCCTTACTAGATCTCAAGATACCACTTCTCATTGGAAGGCTTGTTGTTCAACATGGACGGTATCTTAGTGTGCATTCACGCGCCATAATTAAAACGTTCTTAATGTCTAGAGGCAAACTGAAGAGTGTGCTCTTTAAAAGTATTATTTATTTTTATGCTAAAACAAAAGTTTGGTTGGTTTCCAGTTCAGTTGGATAATATGACCAATGCTTTAACATGAGGCGTTTTTTAAATCTGATTCAGTGCCTAATTTAAAAACACATTCTCAGTGCACATTTATGTCACATACGTGGCATCATTCTACAGTCAACGATACAACTGGGTGCCGATGAAATTATCAGAGGAATTACTAGTACAATGTGCAGGACAGGTCATTGGAATGGAATCTCGTAAATCAACATTCATTTATTTTCTGCACTGCATTGGTTACGCAAATTTCTCATGATTAATATCTGGAAAAATTTGTGTACTGAAAACACCAGGATCGAGCGTAATTTGTACCGGACTCCAAATATGCAACTGGGTGCAAATGTAATTTCTGCTGATTTCAGATGTCTTGAGTCACAATTAAAAAGGCTGATAGCGCTGCTGAACTTTCATTAAATAGTAAAACAAGACGAAAATGGGAAAATCTCACAGCCCAAAACTGTCCGAAGGCACTTTATAATTGGTCCTATTCTGAGTCAATAGTTACCACAAAATGACTACTTCCTTGTGTTGGAGACGGTGACGTTTCCAGGGATGGGGAACCTAGGAATCAAAGTCGCTTATCCTTTGTGCCTCTAAACACCATAGTCTTTGTGATATAGTGACAGAGCACAGTCGTCCTGACCTTTGTTGGAAGTGGTCCTTGCAGTTTGTCATATGGGTTTGCTTTGTATTTCATTTTACAGGCAGAGATAAACCTGTGAGCTATCTCTATAGTTCTAAAACTATAGCTGGTGGTGTTCATCTACCTCCGCTAATAGGCACACGCATGTATTAGCAGTCGAATATAAAAACTAAAATACCACTTGTTTAAAGTTGATGTTACATACTGTGTATGTGGGTGTTTACAGAGGCTATATTGAGTTTAATGTGATTCCGTTTCATAGTGCAATGTTTCAGGGCCCTCTAAATTCCTGGCAAGGGAACGGCGCAGTAATTCAAAGCCGCCAACAGGGAGTCAAGGGGCTCTAAATGAAATCTATCTGTAAATCCGCCTAGAAGCTTCTAATGCATACTCATAGCAGAAACACAGCAAACCACTCCGATGCAACTCCCATGAGAACTTCATAGTACAATATCTCAGTGCACTGCACCCTCATAGAAACTCGTTGCATAGAATCTCAGTTCACTCCTAAATCAAATTCATGGCACAATATACCAGGAGCTTCCTTGCACAATACAATATCTCAGTTCGCTCCATAGCAGAGTGAAGACTGCAGGTACCAATGAGTTGAAAACAAATACATTTTGTTATATTTTGCTTTTCAGCATCTGGCTGACGAACTTTACCTAATTTTTGGGCAAACCTCCTTTGCTGCTCCTGCGCCTCTACAACATAGTCAACAACCCCAGCGTTTAAGGTAAGGAAACTGCTGCTATATTTTACATTGTAGTTAAGGGCTATGTAATTTGTCTACATGGTGGGTGGGGTCTACTTGCACCAAACCTCATACGTTGTACTTTGATTATTGACACGTAACTTTAATATTGGTAAGACACCATGAATACAGTAGAGCAACTACTTGCAAAGCTGTTCATTTGACTGAAACGTGAAGAGAAAATAATTGTAAAACAATTAGGACCTCACCGGCTAGACCTTATTAACATTCTTACTTTCTGAAATGTCCTTGAAAATGCACCATTTGCCTGCTCTTTTTTAAAAAAAATCTCGGGGGGAGACCCCACCCCGAACCCACCGTAGGTTGTTCGGACTCACTCGCTCGCTGGAGTTTAGTATGACAATTGTACGGCACACCACTTTTAAATGTCACCAGCCGCCACTGCTCGCGACTGCCACACGTCATCAAGATTCCACCATTGTCCCCATCCTCTTCAATGTAGATCCTAGATCATTTCTTGAGCTGATCTACTCCTTCAACCTCAACTGCAGCAATGTCCATGAGACACAATTATACTGAAACTTCATTGTCAACCTGAACTTGTGTCCTGTGCCAGTGCCTCTTATTGGTTGACTGTTGGATGCAAATAAATAACCTTAAACCAAACACATCAAAATGTGAGATACTTCACTGTGGTAAATAGAAAGCCCCACCCAGTCACCATCAGGCCATAAGGGCTAGGCCCAGCTCCTAAACCATCAGTCCAAATAAGGAATACAGATGTGGTCACGTGTACAAAAACTCTGATTAATCAGGAGTATCAAATTACAAGGGCACCCTTTTATATGATAAGATGTCCATGTCAAGTTTCCCTTATCTATGTTTTCACAAAAGGGTACAAGCCACTATCAACCTAGTATTAGGAGCATCCCTCCAAGTGACTGATAAATTACATAAAATCCAAAATGCAGCTTCAAGACAATTTATTAACCTTAAAATCAGTTCTTGAGTTTTACCATTTCTACATTGGCTACCTCTGTCACTTGACGGCTCCGGCCCTCTCTTGCATCAGCAAAACGTCTTTACCTACCACCAGTCTAGAGCATTTCAAGTCGAGGCTGACTCCACTCCTGTCTGTGCCTTCCTTCAATAAATCCCATACTTGTGGAAACACTTTCTGATTTCAAATGCTTAAAGCATGAAATTCACTCGCTACTACAAAAAGAATAATTTAGGACCAGCAGAATCCAGCACACGTAGAAAGAGGAAAAGAACCAGTAGAAATAAAAGTATTTCTCCTCGTTGCACCTCCTTATGCCTCCCCTGGGGAAGCGTTGGATTCTGACGCATTCCCAGGTTTACAAAATGTTGTAAATCTGGAAAGGCGTCAAGTTCCATGGATGTTGCACGGGAACACCCACGGCAACACCCATGGAACGCCCCTTTCATGCAGAGTAATGTGTGAAATGGAAACATATTTACATGGTCATGAAAAGTCACGCAGGATGACTGTGCATGGCCTTGTAAATATAGATAAGCCCATTGCACTGCCAGTGAGTCAATAAAAGTGGTGCACAGGCGGCGCAATGGGCTTGTAAATATGCACCTTGTGCCACCGGTACGTCACTTTTCTCATGTTAAAGGTGATTCACTGGGATATATGGATAGAGTAGGAGGAGTTTAGGGCACATTCACAGATAGGGTGCGGTGCTTAGAGCACAAGGGAGAGCACTGTGGCACCACATTCCCACATTAACGCAACTGTCTTGAAGACACTGTACTGTACCACACCCCAGGTTATAGTGACTGTTACCACAAACTACTTAATTGTATCTTTATCCACCATTTCACATAGTTCTATTAGGACTGACTTCGCTCCCTTGAATGATAATCCAAAGGACAAGCAAGTTCGGGAATTAATAAGAAATTTAGATCCCGCTGGCTGCCAACATGTGAAGGAACCAGTTCACCCACACACATCTACACCTCAAACCTAGTTGTTTTGTAGAATAAGGACAATTTTAGGTGAAAAGAAATCATTCCACAAGTGCATGTTAGTGGACTAGCAAATTCTAAAATTAAATGCTTTGGTTTTTATCGAACAGTGATACGTTCCAACATGGATAAAGTGTGCGTATAGACACAAGAGGACTTGTGACTGCAAATGAGCCAAGCCCTGGAAGCATTGGAGAGGCAGGAGGGGCTGCATGAAGAGGAGCTGTTTAGAATGGCCAGGTTCAGAAAGTGCTCAAACAGTATTTCAGTGAGGGTACTGGGGTGGAGAAATGTGTAGTGCCTGAGAACGAGCCAGGTTGCACCTCCTTGTCACAGTGCTGGTAGGAAAACTGTGCGTTCATAACTTCAAAGTAGGAAAGCTCCTAGGAGCACTGGCAGCCCTCACGGGGCAGAAGTACCTGCAGCACGTGCTTTGAATAGTTTAATGCAGGCGCAGTGGCGGCTGGTGACATTTGAAAGTGGGGCGGCGTAAAAGTTTTGGAGGAGTGGTTGATCGGCATCCGAGTGCTTCAGTGCGTTGGAAGACTGGGGTCAGTGTCTATAATGTAGTACTTTATTTTCATTTGTGACGGGAGGAAACAACATTGCTGTAATTGTGTGTGCACATCTCTGCACCTACCGTATAAGGGGAATTTCTTTGGAAAATGAAGTACTTGGCGAAAGTTGCTATATAAACACCTCCTTTAGTTATTGTGTACATGTATGACAGTTTCCTAAACATGCATAACATAGGGGTAAATTTGCATATTTTTTAATTTGCACAGAAAATAGAGTTTTTATTCAAATACCTGATGCCGTGTGCCAGCCAGATGGCAAGGTAAGTGAAGAAACATGTCGCACCAAACAGCATCATTCAAAACATACTTGGTTGCACCGCAGCCCGCATCTGCATATTCACTGCCCAACCTTTGCAATTTGTATTTTTTTTATATTAGCATTCGGATACCTAATTGAATTAGCTTGAGGCCCCTGCCAACCTCTGCATCTCTCTTCATCTCACGTCGAAAGTGTTATACTTCAAAAGTGTAATTAGCGCTTTAATGCTGAGCTCTTCCTGCTCAAACTGGCGTTTTCATGGCGTCCCCTGGCCCATAAAAAAGCTGCTTTCCTCAGCCTACGTTATGGTAATAGATCTTTGCCAACCCCCAAGGCATCCTAGATTCAGATCTCATAGCATTTGAGTTTAAAACGAACGGACAGACCAAATGACCCAACCAAATATTAGGAGCAAAGGTATCAAAACTTAGACAGATGACGGAAGATGACAGCTGAGTGAATCTACAGGATGCTGTAGCTCTCTGCCATCAAATCGAAATAAAGAACTTGTCTTGAAACCGTAATTAGTCCATGCAAAAAACGTTCGAATCAGCTCAGTGTATGAGGGCATGACGAGAATGTGGCCATGGGGGCTTTTATGGATGGGTCATGGCCGTCCACCCAGCACCTGTGTGCCATTCCGGCCCTGATCAAGAGAATACAAATGTATTATCATATTCTGGAGATCCCAGCCGCTGTGCAAAAAGCTCCTGGAAGCACTCATGCAGTTTAATCCATGAATTAGCTCATGTAAATCTGCTAAACTCCATGTATAAGTGCCTGCCTTGCCTTTTTCCACTGTGAATATTCACATTCGCACACTTACGTTTCTTGTACATTTTACTAAGCGCGCTCAATAAGAGGCTTATCGCTGCACCACTTTAACACCCTATAGCAAACTGTATCTAATTTTAATTTCATACTGCAGCATGTGCAAGGGAGTGCGCAATATTTCATTTGCATTTATTTGTTTTAATTACGAGCATCCTCGGCGGTAAAAGGTCTCTCGGATATACACTTTATGGAGATCGAAAATTGCATATTAAAAATGTCGTAGGTGACATCCAAAGTTCCTGAGAGCCCGAGAAAGAATCCTTTTTAAGAACGCCTGACTGTCGCCTTTCTGCCCCCTCCAGATGAGGGCCCTTTTTTCCTGTGTTTGTTCAGTCCGTCTTCAAAGGTCTGCTAGTGTTTCTGCTGATGATTATCACTGCTTATCCTGCAGGGGACAAGGATTCCTCGAGCCAGGAATGTCTTCTCTTAAACTGATGCTGCCCCACTACTTAGTTGGTAACGCACATCGGTTGAACCAGGGACTACCTAATGTAGAAACCACAAAGCTCAAGGAGAATGAGGCGTTACACTCACTAGATCTGGGTAAAAATAGATTCTCATCCGGATTAACGGACCTTGCCGGAGTACATGCCCCATCAGAAAACGAAACGCAGCACATGAAATCGTCAATAAATGAACCTTAGGTCAGGATTAAAGCACGCTTTACATACAGTTGCGGGCGGCATGACGGGTGGGTGGGGGGATCGCGTGGGGGGTTGCGCGTGATGGGGGTAGGGAAGGAGGTGGGAGGGGTTTAAAAAAATAAAATAAAACGTACCTTCCCCCGGGTCCCGCTTTTTTGTTTTCCTGCTGCCACAGCTCTCGAGGCTCTCTTCAGACAGGCGCCCGCGTCTCGGTCTCAGCCAATCCAGACGCTGCTCCAGCAGCACCAGGATTGGCTTGAGCAGTAGTAGTGCGCATGTTCTGTTTAGGGCTTAAAACATTTTGCTACCAGCCCGAACATGCGCACTAGGCTGCTCATTAGAAGAGCGGCATGGAACAACCCTCGCTCTTCTAATGAGAAGCCTGGTGCGCATGTTCGGGCTGGTGCAAAATTCTTTAAACCCTAAATAGAACATGCGCACACTTGCTGTGCTCTCCGCCGACCGGCACCTGATACATATTATCGATGTCATGATGATGACTCATGACAGACACTTGGACTGAACTCCTGCTGCCCCGCCCCCTTCTGAGATGACTGCCTCCGGCGGCCTGGGATTAAAATAAATGCCAGTGAGAGACTGACGTTACAACAATGTAAATGTCTAAACTGGGGTGGTGTAGTGGGCAAAAGAACGATGGATTTAACCCAGATCTCTTGACTGGGGGAGAATGTCTGCATTGTCAGCATTCCGTCCATCATTTGTTTGTTGTAACGCTTTTCGCCCTAAGTGGGATGGGTATTCCCAGACGTGGGACCCGTGCTCACTACGCCACTGGAGTCAAGCTATCCTGGCTGATGACGGCTGATAGCCAGAAACCGGTCCTAGGATGCTTGATTCCGGTCCAGGGAAGACATGGCTTGGCAGTTCGGGCTGGACTGTTCCCATGAGGCACAGGGTCAAGACTGATTTGCATATGGCCATGTCTAAGCTGGGGTGGTGTAGTGGGCAAAAGAACGATGGATTTAACCCAGATCTCTTGACTTGGGGAGAATGTCTGCATTGTCAGCATTCCGTCCATCATTTGTTTGTTGTAACGCTTTTCGCCCTAAGTGGGATGGGTATTCCCTGACGTGGGACCCGTGCTCACTACGCCACTGGAGTCAAGCTATCCTGGCTGATGACGGCTGATAGCCAGAAACCGGTCCTAGGATGCTTGATTCCGGTCCAGGGAAGACATGGCTTGGCAGTTCGGGCTTGACTGTTCCCATGAGGCACAGGGTCAAGACTGATTTGCATATGGCCATGTCTAAACTGGGGTGGTGTAGTGGGCAAAAGAACGATGGATTTAACCCAGATCTCTTGACTGGGGGAGAATGTATGCATTGTCAGCATTCCGTCCATCATTTGTTTGTTGTAACGCTTTTCGCCCTAAGTGGGATGGGTATTCCCAGACGTGGGACCCGTGCTCACTACGCCACTGGAGTCAAGCTATCCTGGCTGATGACGGCTGATAGCCAGAAACCGGTCCTAGGATGCTTGATTCCGGTCCAGGGAAGACATGGCTTGGCAGTTCGGGCTGGACTGTTCCCATGAGGCACAGGGTCAAGACTGATTTGCATATGGCCATGTCTAAACTGGGATGGTGTAGTGGGCAAAAGAACGATGGATTTAACCCAGATCTCTTGACTGGGGGAGAATGTATGCATTGTCAGCATTCCGTCCATCATTTGTTTGTTGTAACGCTTTTCGCCCTAAGTGGGATGGGTATTCCCAGACGTGGGACCCGTGCTCATTACGCCACTGGAGTCAAGCTATCCTGGCTGATGACGGCTGATAGCCAGAAACCGGTCCTAGGATGCTTGATTCCGGTCCAGGGAAGACATGGCGTGGCAGTTCGGGCTGGACTGTTCCCATGAGGCACAGGGTCAAGACTGATTTGCATATGGCCATGTCTAAACTGGGGTGGTGTAGTGGGCAAAAGAACGATGGATTTAACCCAGATCTCTTGACTGGGGGAGAATGTATGCATTGTCAGCATTCCGTCCATCATTTGTTTGTTGTAACGCTTTTCGCCCTAAGTGGGATGGGTATTCCCAGACGTGGGACCCGTGCTCACTACGCCACTGGAGTCAAGCTATCCTGGCTGATGACGGCTGATAGCCAGAAACCGGTCCTAGGATGCTTGATTCCGGTCCAGGGAAGACATGGCTTGGCAGTTCGGGCTGGACTGTTCCCATGAGGCACAGGGTCAAGACTGATTTGCATATGGCCATGTCTAAACTGGGGTGGTGTAGTGGGCAAAAGAACGATGGATTTAACCCAGATCTCTTAACTGGGGGAGAATGTATGCATTGTCAGCATTCCGTCCATCATTTGTTTGTTGTAACGCAGTGAGAGACTGACGGCAACCCTTGTTAGTTGTTTCTCAACTCGAGTGCCTCAAATTAATTGGTGAGGCAATGCCCAAGAGCCCTAATGGACACACCGCCCCTGATGCAGGGTGCATCCCAGTGTCATGTAGACGCTCCATCTAAGTCACACCACACTTCCTTGAATCAAGGGCACCAGCACATTGTTTTTCCTTTCTCAGTGCTGCTTCCTTTGTTCTGATAAATACCATATTTTTTTAGCATACTGGTTCTCCCAGGGGTAGTAACATCAGCCTATTAGCAGCCATATGCTGATGTTTGCGTTTGAAAGGCTATAGGCCTCATTTACTATATTTTGACGCACAGCAACG
Organism: Triturus cristatus; assembly: GCF_964204655.1. NCBI lineage: Eukaryota > Metazoa > Chordata > Amphibia > Caudata > Salamandridae > Triturus > Triturus cristatus. Next base: position 1,245,233,405 of record NC_140590.1, on the reverse strand, counting down.
CAGCAAGTCTTTCTGCTGCGCTGCCGTGTGTCAAAATAAAGTGGCAGGAATGCACCGTATCTACAAGATACGGCACATTTCTGTCCTTCTTCCCTGCGTCGGTGCAGAAACAGCAGATGCGCGCCAACGCAGACACCCTTGCGTCATGTTGCAAGGATGCCTGCGTTGTGGGGATGATTATTTTTGAGCTGGAAGGGACACCTACAATTACTGATTGCATTTTGCAGCATGCATAAAATGAGGAAAAATCGAGGAGAAATAAAATTATTTCTCCTGGTTGCGCCACTCCTATGTGTCCCCTGGGGAAGCGTAGGATTCTGATGCATTCACAGTTTTACAAAATGTTGTAAAGCTGGGAATGTCAGGTTCCATGGATGTTGCGTGGGGACACCCACAGAAACAACCATGGAACGTCCCTTTCACACAGAGTAATGCGTCAAAGGGGTCCATAGTTACAAGGCCACGTAAAGTCACACAGGGTGATTTACATGGCCTTGTAAATATTGGAAAGCCCATTGTGCTGCCGGTGCATCACAAAAAGTGACACAGGCGGCACAATGGGCTTGTAAATGAGGCCCTATCTCTGCATTTTCGTACCTTGAGGTGTTTATTTCATTATCACCTACAAGAACAAGCATTGGCATAGCCAATAAGTCTCGCCTTTGGGATCTTATACGTTTTTTTGCCAGAGCTATTGGCTTTGACAATGTGTTTAAGCTCTGTTGTACCCACATACTGACCTGTCAGACCAGACCTCTGGGTTGTCCTGTAGGCCAAACTGACCCTGCCAACCACTCTCTAAACTGGGATTTTTGAAACCCATTTGCCTAGTGATAAAAAGATAACCGCACTCCACGGTGGGCAAAAAGGTGTCGGATAAAAAAAAAAAAAGTTGGCTGTGTGACACTTGTCAGCTAGCACCACCTGATGCTGATATTGTCCATGGCCACTGCCAGGGAAGTCTGCCCTCTAATCAATTCCCTCCCTTGAGGTCCGGCGGACCAACGGCAAACCATTTTGCTCCACACAACAAAAGAAGCGCCTACGAGAAGCCCAAACGGCTCACGCGCAAAAAGCAAATATGATGCGCAGCGTCAGAAACCGCCTCATACGTAACTTGCCTTACAAAGTTTGTGTGAGCATAAAGTGGTGGTGTTGGGGTGGAGGAGGGGGGATGAATGGGTCACAGGGAAGCAACCCAGCCAGGGCACTTGTTGAAAATGACAGTGTGCAAAAAGTCCCCTTGGGCGCGCACAGCAAGAATGTCTCGCGCCACACATTCGAGCAAACCCCAGCAGAATCACAAAGGGTAAATAAAACCCGGGCAACTGACGTTTGCCTGTCATTCATAACAAGGGACAAGTAAGCAGCGCCCTCATGACCAAAAGGCGGCACTGGGACCCGAGTGTATCCAGTATTGTGCGTTCTGTCTAGGCGCTTGGTTATATGCATTGCGCTGCACCTTAGACTGGGCTCTTTTGCACCCTCGATTGCTCAGGATGATCCATGCAAAATATCATTATCAGGTGATTCTTTGCTCGGTGCAAATGTTTTGCTCTTGTCGCCCTGTGCAGAATTTCTCACTCACGATGTTACCCCACCCCCCTGCACCGGCAGAGTGTAATAAGCTCTGTTTCCAAAAGCATTTTAATAGTCTGACCAACAGATATTTGCTCACAAAAACAAGGTGAATCGTGCGCAATGTCAACATGCACCCGTACACACTTTTCCTCCCTTACGTTCATATAAATTTCATTAAGTCTCTCGAGCGTTGCGCATGGAAAGCTTCCGAGTCCCCGCCATATCTGTACGCATGTGCAGGACCCCTGTTGCAACATGTGTCCTCCTGAGCAGATCGCGCTGTTGCATGGCTCTGTCCCCTGCCTGCCTAGATCGGCCGCTCTAAGAAGCGTGGTAACGCCCTCTGGGTTGGAAATGTGGGGACTTTAACATTGTAGTGGTAACTCTGTACCCCCTTCCCCGTGAGTAAGAACATTGACGCGCTTACAGAAAGCCGCACGCTCCATCGAATGGGGACACTAAGGTTACGTTATACTCACGACATATCCTGAACCTGGTGACAGGATGAATGATTAAGTGACCAGTAAGGCGGTGAACCATATGGAACCCCCATAAATGCCTCTGGTGCTGTGCGTGTAACATGACGCCAGAGAAGAGGAATGCAGTCTCATCGAGCCTACACCAGTGCGAAAAACCTTAGAACATCTCCCAAAAATGGCCTTTGCTAAACTGCACTCAACCAGAAGGATGGACTGAAGTCAGGGTCAGAAAAATGACAGTACAGAGACCTGGTGCTAAGCGCACTTATCTATTGCCCTACTAGCCGAGCGCCAACAAAACTGACACTGATATCAGTTTTTAATCTCTTTTACATATATAAGAATGGACCTTCCAGCCACAGCATGTGAGTCAAATGAAAAATGCATCCTCATATAGAAAGCGGAGAGCAAAGGGGTCGGGGTGGCGAGGGCGGTAACGGATGAAGAAAGCCTGCGAGTGGTGCGCATGCGCTTGGAAGAGCGAGCAGCCCATTTGTTTTAGAATTATCGCGCCTGCGTCTGGGCATGATAATTGAAAACAGATGTGGCCTGTGAGCGTAACCGCAAGCCTTAGGCCGGGGGCAGTTACATTGGCTGGGAAAGGCGGGACATGCGCCCACCTTTACCCACTTGCGTTCTGTCTTTTAAGGAAGATGCACGCAAAGGCCAATGGAATGTCGGGACTTCGAGCACGAGCTTGCTCTCTCTTACGCGAAATGCTGGTCAGCTCCAAGAGGCCATATCCTTAGTGCAGCGCATGCACGCTGCGCTAAGGCTCGACCTAAAAAGGTCAGGAGCTAAATATAATTTTGCATTTCAGAAGTCTGCCAAGTGACACTATGATATATGAGACTATCAGCCATTTCTTGCCTTTCAGCCCTCGGCATGTTACATTGTGAGGCTTAAGTTTTGCTTTTAACACTTTCATTATGGACTTAGAATCCCAGCATGCAGCTACTGTTGGCTAAAATAGCAGAATTCGCTGAAGGTGTTATACATGGCATTGAGCTACTTGTCAGCTATGTTTTGTTTTTTGTGTAGTTGAAAGTTTTATACCGAGTTTTGCAAAACAGTAAAGGTACAACATGGACAGAAGCAGTGCAACCTTCCCTAGCACAATGAATAAGTAAAGGCAAGTGGAAGTAGCAGAAGAAATATCAGAAGATTCACTCACGCATACAGGACAAGTACAACAAAGGTAGATAACGCACTAATGAAAGACTGAGAGGAGCAAACACACATAAACAAACAAAAACACATTCATGTATTTTTATAGGATGATGAACCCTCCTCACCTGCCTAGTGTGATATACTTTGTCAGTGGGTTCCGGATCTAGCTCTAGGAAGCATCCAAGATTACTATTGTTCACTGGTGCTATAATGTTCGTGCTATGGGTTAACTAGTTTTGGTGAGCTTCTGTCCCTTATGTCGACATTAATGTTCTCTCTTATAACCTATAATTGGAGAAGTGTGGCTCAATGATTAGAGCGGCAGACCCTGATGCAGAGGTCTAGCCCGGGACCAGGGTTCAATTCCCCGCCTCGGCAGGTCTTGGGCTCAAAAAAATTCCACGTACCTGATCATTCTCGCCTCGGTGCCATTCCAATCATGGAGTCCCACTCTGCAACTCTGGGCAATAGCTTGCTTAATCTCCACAATGGCCCCCACAACGCTAAGGATGCCTGGCCTCCACCTTGGGGGTGCCCAGGAGTGGATGCCTTACAGGGAAAGCCAGGATGGGTTCCACAGCGGTATTCGTACAAGCGCCTTGAGACCCTTGCGGGTGAGTAGTGTGCTATACAAGTATCAATTTATAATAAACTTGTATGCGAGTGAGCTAAAATTCTTCTGGTATCTCTCTACCACAAGATTAAAAGAAAGAGGGCCAAGCAACAGGCCCTGCTTCTTTTTTCCATCAACATGTTTCAACACTAAAATATTGCCCCGACGGGGTCAGGTGTCTTCCCTAGGTTTACAGGTATCTCGCATCAAATATTGTGAAATGATCCCAATTTCAGAGGGCATGTTTACCAGAGTCAGAAAGGGAGCAGATAGGGCAAATTTTCAAAGACCCCACTCCTTGAAGAGCTCCTCAACATGCTACTAACAAGGCTGGCAGTGCGTGTTGCATGTTTCTGATGGCATTTGCAGTTTAATTATATACTGCACTATTGGATAGGCCATGCCCACACTGGTAAACCATGCTTACTGCTGATTGTTTGTAGGTGGTGGATTTGTATGGGCCAATAGAGTACAAACCATGTTTTCACCACCCAAGCACCTCTTAAAATGCTACCGGTGCCACTATGGCAGTCGTAGTGAGGTGGTGACAGCTAGGTCCCATAATTCTCCATGGTCCCACTTGCGCTGTGTTGCGTGGATCTCCAGCCCTGCTGTAAGTAACACTGACTGCCTCTTTATTCATAACTGAGGTACACATTTTTCAATTTAAAAAAAGTTTATTTTGGATTGTTTGACTTAAGCACATTAGGTTATATCAGTGCACGGAGTGGTCTTTACCAAATTAAGGGAATCACACCCCATCTGCCCTGATGATTTTAATAAAGACTCAAGAGACAAATCAGTTAACTTGTTTCTCCTATGTAAACCTTTATTGTTATTGATAGAGTAACATTATGGTCTACTAAATCACATACAAGAGGTTTTTGTTCTGTGCACACCCTCAACTAAATTATTTCATAATGCTCTCAAATGTGTTGGTCATGGAAAAAGAGGCACAGAGAAGAAAAATAATTGCATAGGGTCATAAACTTTGGTCAAACTAAGAAACCAGGATTGCAACCAGGTTCCAGATTAGACATTGTACAGTTCAGCTCCTGGATATGTATCGCATTGGATATGTATTGCATTCATTAACCCTTCAACCTTGATGAGAATTTTATTTGTTATCGGCCAATTTCTCGGCTTCCGTTGCCCGCAAAAATCATTGAAAACGCCATGAACATTCAACTTAGCACCTTTTGCAATAACAATAATGTCTTTGATAAGACTCAATATGGCTTTAGAGCTGATCACAGTACGGAACTGGCCCTAATTAAAATCATGCGAAAGGATAAGGGGAGCTCTGGACTGTGGTGGGAAGGCTGTGTTGATAATGTTGGATTTGTCGGCAGCCTTTGACACGGTCCACCACAAGGTGTTGTTGGATCGGTTGTCTGGGGTTGGGGTTCATGGGGTTGCTTGGAAACTCCTTCAATCTTTCCTATCTGATAGAACCCAAACTGTTGACCTGGATAAACATTAATCAAAGTCTTTTAGCCTTCCTTGTGGGGTTCCCCAGGGGTCTTCGCTGAGCCCCACCCTTTTTAATATCTATATGATATCGTTGGCAGTACTGATCAGATCCTTCGGTTTCCAGCTAACCTCGTACGCTGACGATACACAAATTGTTCTATCCCTTAAAAACGGTCAGGAGAAAGAAACCGGAGCTTGTTTTCATGACTGTATGCTAGCCATAGCAGGATGGATGTCAATGAACTGTTGAAAATTAAACTCAAGTAAGACCGAGGTGATTGTATTTGGAAACAATCCTCATATCTGGACCCCGGACTGGTGGCCTACAGAGTTGGGAAATCATCCTACACCAACTTTGAAAGTAAAAAATGTAGGGGTCATAGTGGACAAAAAAGATTGACCTTCATTGACCACATAAGTTCAGTAGTATCTTCCTGCATCCTGACTTTGCGAATTTTGAGGAAAGTTAAACCCTACCTCTCAGAAATGGATTTTAGGATGGTAGTTACAGTATACGTTATGTCACGCTTGGACTACTGTAATAGCATTTATCTGAATGCCCAAAATCAACATGCTAATAGGCTTCAGAGAGCTCAGAATGCAGCCGCGAGGCTATTGACAGGCACACCGAAATTTGTCTCGGTAAAAAGAGAGTTAATTCGGCTACTTTGGCTCCCGGCGAAACAAAGGGTTTGTTTTAAGGCCTTGTGCATAGCCTTTAAGGCTCTCAATGGTATTGGCCCTGACCATTTGAGGCAAAGGTTCAAATGGTATGCCCCCGCCAGGACCCTGTCATCCAAAGGAGCAAAAACTGTCTAAATCCCCACCTCTAAAAAAAACAGTTGGGGAGGCAGGAGCTTCATTACCTGCACGTCCAAGGCATGGAATGAGCTTCCGTTCTATTTGAGAAATGCCGTAGACCTTCTTTCCTTCAGAAAGGGTTCGAAAACCTGGCTTTTTTCTCATTGAGCCACTCCGACTATCGTCACACAGCTTGGTGAAGTGGGAAAGCTGGGAAAGAAACAAGGGTCTTGAGGTCAGGGCCCTGCAACTAATTCTTGACCAGCTCCCACAAAAGCTGCTGGCTGGCCTGGGAAAGTTTTGCACATGCATTCAAAATATTCTTTGTTTTTTGCATGAAATGGGACAACAGCAGTGGAAACACTCTTCTTCATAGAACAGGTATACCTATCGCAGCGACAGTGCAAGCTTCCCTCCTTCAGAGGGCAGGTACGTCTTCGGCAGCAGCGGCACAAGCTTTCCTTTCTTACAGAACAGGTGCAGCATGGCAGTAGCAAAGCAAGTTTCCCTCTCTGACTGAAGGCACCAAGTGCAATGAACCCTGCCCTGTAATTCAGATCCGGCAGGGCAGACTAGCACAAGCTTTCATTGCCCTCAGATGAGAACAAGTAAGGTATGAGTGACATAGGTTACAGATAGATCTCTGGCATGGGTGCTTAGGTCACTGACAGGAATGGATGAATGAGTGAGTGAATATGCATTTTCTAACACCATTCTCACTAATGGGGATATTCCACATCAACATCCTGAAAGTCCTACTGCATTCACTTGCAGTCCCATTTTTTGTGTTGATTCTTTGGTTTTCCACGTTTGAGATGTAGCTGGTGCCTAGTAGGTCATTGTTTTTTGGTGCAGCCGAGCCACAGTCAAAGTAACTAAGTGGCATATTTATGAAAAAGTCATGCAGCGCAGCAAGTCACCTTGCTACTCTGCGTTGCGTGACTGGGAAAGGGCAGGAATGCATTGTATTTAAAAGAATCCGGGGTATTCCTGTCCCTACGCTGGCACCATTTCAGCTGCCTAGCGCCAATGCATGCACCCTTGCACCATGGTGAAAGGGTGCCTGATTTGCATGCAGGATTGGTTTTGTGTAGGAAGGGACACCTTCCTGCACAAAAACAATCCTGAGAGGCATAATCCTTTTTCTATGTGTGCTGCGGAAGTAACGAGGAGAAATAAAGATATTTCTCATCATTGCCCCTCTCCTGGGAAGACTTATTTTTTTGTCACATTCCCAAGTTTAACAGTTCTGGTAAATCTGTGAATGAGTCAAAAATCATTGGAGTTGTGTGGGAACGCCCATGCAATGCTCATGGAACACCTTCCCAGGGCAGAGTAAAGCAACACAGTGATTTGCGCTGCGTTGCATTACTCCAGATTTATGTGGACACATAAAGTGACTATAAGTTGCTTCATAAATCTCATTTTTGGGTTGCTTCGCGCTTCCACCACACTGCATGGTGCAATCATGACGTAACTGGGCTCATACATATGCCCCAAAGTTCTAGACATGCATGCAGTTTTTTTTTAACACAAACTCAGTTTTTTTTAACACAGACTTCATAGACATGAACACAGTTGCTAACCTCTTTGAAAAAGTTTTGAATGGATGGCCGCCAGGCTGTTTGCATTCCCAGCCTTGGTACTGAACCTGATCAAAATGTTGAGGACCGCCACTTTTCTAGCCAGTTCCTAGATGCTTCCAGGGGTTGAGGACAGGTGAAGCTATAGGCAGATTCCTAAGGCTTCATGTGTGAGTGACGCTGGATTCTGCCAGTTGCCAACAACACAGACTAAGCTATTCACTTTCTCTGCAAAACAAAATTCTACGGACCAACCAAATTTCACCATCAAGTAGTCATCTGCAACCTCTTGCATTAGGTAAAATCCTAAATCTCCAGAAAGCGTAATCATTGTGAAGCCCCACTGATCACCAAATAAACTTGGTAATAGCTTCTACGTAAACAACACCACAGTCTCTGATGAGAGAAAAAAGCATGAATCTGACAGGAAAGCATCCGCCCAACTGTTTAATCATGAAAGACACACGGTCAAAAGAGAATTTTGAATGAAGGGGCCACAAATCCCACTCAGAAGGAGGCAAAACACAGTGTAAAGTCCACACGAAAAGCCAGCACAGAGTAGCCAGGATAGCCAAGAGATCCCACGTCACATACAGGCACATGCATCAAAGGAAAAAACGGTCGCAAACGGGCAGATTCTCAGAATCTGCCCCTTTGAGACCGGTATTTTTGCATTTGGGATGCATCATCCCAAATGCAAAAATCGCAATTTAAGGAATCTCTAAATTGCGATTACTTAAATTGCGATTGCATTTAAGGAATCCCAAATTGAGATTCCTTAAATGCAATGCATTAAAGTAAAAAATATTAGCGATAAATAATAGGGGGGGCAAATTACCACGAAGTTGAACTTCATGGTAATTTGCAAAAACTTTGAAAAATGCACTTTTGTGCATATTTCAAAGATCCATGTTGCGCACACACATGCCCTTAGAGCATGTGTGTGTGCAACATATGTGCACAGATCAATTTCAGGGTTGCAATAGGGTGTCATTTTGACACCCTTGCACCCTTGAAATTGCATGAGCAATTTGCGAGTACCTACTGGTACTCGCAAATTGCTCATGCAATCTCCTATTCATTCCTATGGGCCTGGAGGCCATAGGAATGAATGGGACGGCATTCCTTAATTGCGACTCGCAATTTGCGAGTCGCAATTAAGGAATGTGTAGGAATCGCTATTTGTTTTCCGATTCCTACATGCATAGGCTTTTGCAATTCCTTAATTGCGATTCCTTAATAATCGCAATTAAGGAATCGCAAAAGCCTACGTTGATGCATGTGCCAGATAGTGTATTTTTAAGGCAGGCGTCCAACTTAGTAAACCATTCAAGATTTTTCCTGAACAGACCAGCACGGGAGTCCCTACCACGTCATGCAAGCTCTGGTATAATATTCTTCAATTAAAAACAAGAAATAGTCAAAAGTGGCATAACCAGCCATATGGACGTCTTACCTTACCTCCTTTGTTTTGCACTCGAGTTTTAACAATAGTTCGATCTCCCATCTTTGAGCTACATCGAGATTCCAAAGATGGCAGAAGGCTGAAACATTCGAATAAACAGTGAAGCACTGATCAGCACAGTGCACCAAGGACTTGATCAACGTCTCAAGTTCACCGTTCTGCACTGACAAATGTCTCTTGAAAAACACTTCTGACGTCAGGAAACGAGCCAGATGATGACTCACGTCTAACTTCACATTCAGCAACAAAATCACGGACCTTGAACAAGTGGACTTCAGGCCTGTGAAGAAATGCGAGAGGCGTGGAGACGTGCCTGAAGGATCACATTATTTATTTATTTAGCAACAGCACCAATAACAGTTCAAAGAAAAACTTTGCACAAAAGTAACAGTAAAAACAGAACATAGTTTGCTAGTTGAACGGGTAGGATGCTTTACATCAACCAATGTTACCAGTTTTGGTACTCACAGTAGACGCCATTGTATGCATGTTTACTGTCAGGACAGATGGCCATCTAAGTACGAATCTACAACTGAAAGTGATTGCCTGAGTGCTTCATCTGGCCAGGCAGCAGCAAAACAGGAAAGATTCGTAATAAAAGGTGCCTAGTCCAGACATTTGTGTGCCTGAGAGGCAGTCACTTCTGTGTCTTCATTTGTGTCAAGATGGATCATTTGTGCAAATGTTATTGGAGAAAAATCTGGCACCTGTATGAGGACTTTGGGATGAAGGAAAGAAGCTGGTTGGACAACAGGTGGTTTGTTATAGGTGTTTGTAAGTGTTTAAAGGATATTGCATTCCCTTGTCCTTCTTGGGCAACCATTTGTAGGCACCTCTTCTCCTCATTACATATCACCTAATCTTGTAGCCCAAGCCTGATTCACCTTTATGATTCTCGGTTGGCCAGCACGGGGTACCCTTATCCACAGATGAGATTTAGGAGACTCACACGCACAACTCTGAGCTTCGAGGTGGGATATGTTTTGGGTCCCAAAACTGTTTGATATACCACAATCTTTGTGAGCTCACCGAAACATCAGACATTCATAGTGGAATTAGCAGAAAGCAAAAAAGGACTAGTCTTGTTATAGTTAGTAACAATGGCATCCATATTGGAGTGCATGTATATATATATATATATATATATACTCATATTTTTGTAATTGTCTGTCAAGAGTGGCATCCATATTGGAATGGTGAAAAGAAAAGTTTTAACCAATGTGTACTCATGAAACCTATTTGTTTCTACAGTCCGTATTTTACTGATATATAACAGCATTTGATACAAACTAGGAGTAAAAATCCATATATCCGACAAAGTGCCAGTTGCTAGTAGATACCCCTTGATTTGATAAATAGGTCTGCTTTTTGGCATAGTACCCTGAGAGAAATGGGTTATACCAGCACAGTACTTTCCTTACACAAAGTATTCTAATCAGGAGAATCAAAGGTTAACCCCTTCAGTGCCCATGACGAGCTGGACTCGTCATGGGCCGCGGTTGCGCTGTGCCCATGACGAGTCCAGCTCGTCATAGACCCCGCCCGCTAATGCAACGGCCGGCACAGGGCGGGGAAAGGGGCGGGCACTGAAGGGGTTAAATGCAGTAATTTGTGTGTACAAAGTTTTGCTTTCCAAATATGTAACACAGTATGTTGTTGTCCCCTGTCATCAGCCAAATGTTTAACACAAAAAAGAAACCAGGGTACTGTTTTTAACCACCACCACTTACACATCTAGAAAGATCTAACAATTATTAAAGAAATTAAAGAGAAACTCTGCTATGTAATTAAGGACAAAAGGATTCTCTTATCTGTCTACTGCTGTCCTTCACCACTCTTTTTCGTGATGTTGAAGAAAAGGGTAGGGGAAGAGATCGACGGGTCCACTTCTAGAGTCGGCCCCTTCCTTTCCTCCTGTGATTTAAAAGAAAAAACATATATTGTTATTATGGTTAGGGTTAAAAACAACAGATATCAATTATACAACAAACCACAGACATCTTAATTATATTGCAAAAATAGGAAAGACCTAGTTCTCCAACTCAGTCTATGAGGATTCCTGGGAGCAGATCTCTCTCTCATGTTCTAGCGCTTGAGTGAATTAATGCTCATGGAGGTGTATACTTAGTTCTTCGTCTTGATTGTGGCCCCCAGGAGTTTTGGTCTGCAGGTTAATGACGTGCCGGGACTCCTTCTGTCTAAGGTGGAGTACTCTGTTCCCACCCCTGATATTTTGTTCGATTTGCTCAATTGCAAAGTACGTGACCAATGAACTGTTTGATAGGTGATATTCTGCAAAGTGCCTCTTTATGTTAATGGCCCTCATGTGTTCCAAAACTCTTTTCTTCACTGCCAGGGTGGTACTACCTTCATAGCGTAGTTTGCAGGGACACTCTAGAATGTATAAGACAAAAGTGGACCCACATGTAAGAAATTGGTTTATTGTTTTTGTCTGATGTTGAAGTGTGATATTGTTTACACATACAGCTGTTGCGGCATGCCTTGCAATGCCCGCAAGGAAAGAATCCCTTCAGATTCAAATGTGTATTCAAACGTTTATTGGTTAGGCCTCCTTTCACCAATATGTCTTTGAGATTCTTGCCCTTCCTGTATGTAATTTGGGGGCGTTTAGGTATAGTCTCAGCTAAAGTAGGCTCACTTGCTAAAATATTCCAGTTTTGATTTAGGATTTTAGAATTTGTTTTTGACTGTGAGTTCTATGTCAGGATAACTCTCAAACTGTTTCCTTCAACTATAGTCGGTTTCTCCTATAGTGTTTGGTCATCTTGGATAGCCTCTCTCTTTGAATCTTGTGATCATACTTTCTTGTTCCGCCATTAAATCTTCCTGATTGTTACTGTTCCTTCTTGCCCCCAGAAGTTCTCCAAAGGGGATGCTCCACTTCAGGGTCTCTAGGTGGCTGCTGAATGCATGAAGGAGACTGTTACCTGCTGTTATCTTTCTATGCAGTTTGGTACAGATATGGTTATCTCTCACTTTCACCACCACATCCAGAAATTCAATGGATTCTCTGCTTGTGCTGTATGTCAGTTTGAGATTACACAATTGTTAACACTGAGTTTGTTAATAAATCTCTTGGCACTGTTCTCGCTTCCTTTCCATATGATGAATAAGTCATCTATGTATCGGAGCCACTTGATAACTCTTCCTTCTGTGTTATGTGTTTCCAGTTCTTTTAAAACGTCTTCTTCCCAGGCCCCTAGAAAGAGGTTGGCAATAGTAGGGGCAAAGCATGTGCCCATGTCTGCGCCAAGGACTTGCTTGTACAGTGTGCCATTAAACAGAAATATGTTATTGTACAAGCAGAACTTAATAATTTCTAATAACATTGCTGTATGTTCCATATAACAGATTTTCCTTTTCTTCAGAAAATGATGGCAGCATTGTATGCCCGGAGTATGGTCAATAATTGAGTATAGGGAGTTAACGTCCATGGTTACAAGCAGGAAGTCTTCCTCCCAGATAACGTTCTTTATTTTGCCCAGGAAATCTTTTGTGTCTTTAGTGTATGATGGTAATGTCATCACATACTCGCGGAGGAAGTAGTCCACGTATTTTGAGATGTGTTCAGAAACACATACTATCGATGAGACAATAGGTCTCCCTGGTGGTGTTGTGGGATTCTTGCGTACTTTTGGCAGGAGGTAAAAACTGGGTAATCTAGTATAGTCTTTCTTTAGATAAAAGATTCTTCCCACTGCAAAATCCCACAGTCTTTCCAGCTGTTCAGCATGTTCCAGATTGTAACAATGCTTTCGTTGTATTCTTGCATGTTAGTCTCTACATAGTATTTGGGATCATCTAATTGTATGTGTGCTATAAACATGCTTCTATTACAAAGTACAATGATCCCTCCCTTATCTGAAGGGCGAATTACCATACTTTCGACTTTTGACAATGATTTGAAAATTTCCCATTGTGCTTTTGAGAAGTTAGAGGATGCATTGATTTTTTTCCTCTGACGAAATTGCATAAGGTCTTTCATCATGGTGTCATGGAAGGCATCAATGTTATTGTGAGGTATATTTGGGTAAAAGATGGATTTTGGTTTGAAATTAGTCTTGGCTGGTCGATCAGTAGTCATCTCACAGATTTCCCCAGTTATTTGAGAGTCTGTTTCATTGAACAGATCTTACAAGGTTCCGTGAGTGTCAATATCCCCTATATTGAGAAAGGTATCTGTATCTGTGTATTCTCCATTGCACTGATGGTGGTAGTATTTTCTAGGTCCGGCGGTTGTGCTCTTTCTATTTGATGCAATTTTTTGTGTTTTAACTTCCTCACAAATTAGTAGAGATCTATTCTAGTTTCAGGGTAGTTAAAATCATTAACAGGGCAAAAGGAAAGGCATAGACAGAGTGTCCTTTTTTCCATCATAGATAAAGGTCGATGTGAAAGATTGATCATCGTTTTATTTACCATGCTGTCATCCATTAAGTCTACTTCTTTGGGCCAGTTGCTTTGGTTCCCATTGGCCCCTTTCCTGTTCCTCTTCCTTTTCTGGTCCCTCTGTCTGTGTCGCTGTTTTCTCAGCCAGTTCCTTCCAGGCTTCTTCCTCTTCCTCTGCCCCGCTGGCCTCGTCCTCTCCCTCGTGTCTTCAGTGGTTGTCAGGTTCCTGCCACTTTCATAGTCTCTACAGTTGCGATGTAATTTGCACTGTTTGCGTGCTTAGATATCATCTTCGTGTAGTTTCAATCTTACTTTTAGTTCTTCCACAATTTTTTTTATGACTTCCTGTTCTTTATGGTTCTTCAGATTCTCTTTAAGTTACTTGAGCTCTCGCAGAATTCCTTCTCTGTCTTCCCATGCGTATTTCACTAGAATGGTGAGCATTTGCTTGGAGCTTTTGGCGGAATTCTCCGCCCATTCTTCCAACATTTGTGGGATGGGGATTCATATGAGGGAGTTGTGTAGATACGTAGGCCACGTAGCACCATCACTTCATCACCATTTGGATGTCTCTGATGCAAATTGGAATCTACACTAGGGATCAAGAACTTTGTCCACACCATTTCGGTGATACCAACAAGAACGTGAAAAACAGATTACTGCACGCATAGTGCAGAGGGAATAACTGCAGCAGGATCCCCCACATTGTATAGGAGGGGGGGGGGGTAACAGCCTTTTTTCAGCCATTAGTGCATCCCACTATGTTAGAGACAAAGCCACAGACAAACCGAATACATCATACAGTAGAATTAGGTAAGAGGACGTGACTATCATGAATGAAGAAACAGAGAGAAGGGCGGCTGCCCAGAGCCTTTTTGCCTGAGCACCCAACAAAGGCTAACCGTGAAAAGAAACCAGTACCAGAGACATCACTCTACAAGAGAAATTGAAAAGATTAGAAAAACAGAAAAAATGTGAGATCACCAAGTGGTGGGAGGCAGTATCCTTGCAAGATTACATTGATAAAGAGATGGTGCCACGTGGCCTACGTATCTACACAACTCCCTCATATGTATCAGATAATCAAGTACCATGCACCTTATGACTTGGTTTCCATGGGAGCGGAAGAGCTAGTCCCAAATCCAAGACTCCCCTGCCAGCGAATAAATTCACTCGCAGTAAAGGGGGGGAAAGGGGAATGGGAATAAAAAGAGATAGGATTGTCACGAACACCTGTCAAAAATACAAGAACAGTGTTACTTCTTCTACACTACGCCATTTCTGAAAACCCAACCAACCTCCTCCTCCCACTAAACTGAATTACCTTTTAGACACTGTGGTTTAGCTGCTCTCCTTAGCCTTACTTGTGGTTATAAGGCATGCTTATAGTAAGGTCTTTCTTTACATACGCTCTGCCACTTCTGCACAGTCTTTTTGATGAGATAGCTGTTGCCTTTATTTTTCTTGTGAGGCATTTTTTAACTCTTGTCTCTTTCTTTTTCTCTAACAGTTGGATGAATGCTGACAGAGATGGTAAGTACAAATATATGTATATATTTCTATTTACTGTAGAGATGATGAGGTGGAATGATGACTGAATCTCCCTGTGCTGTTAGCTCTATCTGGCAATACATATATATTCTGCTCCAATATGTTCTAGAGATAGCTCATTCTAGCTGTGTGGCTATCTAACTTCCTGAATGAGACTGCCTTGTAGTAGAAAGTTCAAATGGCCTGAAAACTGCACTGATAGCTCTCTTCCAAAATATTCTGATGTCTCACTAAATTCCCTCTGTCTCTTTGCAAGTCCAGCAATAACTTTTCTTTTGAGGCAGAGTGACGAGAAAAGTTCTATCTCCACACAGGAAAATAAACTGGGACATACTTGTAGTTCAAGTGGGGTCTACTCTTCGGATGAAAATACTTGGAACTCTCTTCCCCTTCAGAAAACTCACCCGGTTATGGGCAAATTCAGGCTCTCAAGTATTCCTGATGACGGGACACTGAACAGATAATGATGCCCAAACTCTAAAGATGGTCAGGCAGAGCAGCAAAATTGCAAAACGCTACTCCCCTGAGGAACTCATCAGAATGACTCATGTGTGAAGCCAGAAATGCTCCTCACCACATGAATCCGACGGTTGAAGTGCGCAGCGTGCATAGAGCGCGCGCGCGAAGTACACTACTCAACAACCTCAGGGCAAACACTAGAGCGCTGACTTGGAGTAGAACAGATGGCAGCCGCCATCTTGGAATTCTGCTGTAATCTGGGATCAGAACTCCTAGAAGACGATTGAAAGGACCTCCCAGATGCTAAACGGTGTCTCCAGCTGAATAAGCTACCAAACTCTCTCTTCTTCCTTTGACCAGAGTGGCTGTTTAACCACTAATCGAGTCAAATTGGCCAGTCCTGACAATATGAATACCCCAACCCAAAAATGTTGGAAGAATGGGTGGAAAATTCCGCCAAAAGCTCCAAGCAAATGCTCACGATTCTAGTGAAATACACATGGCAAGACAGGGAAGGAATTCTACTAGAGCACGAAGCTGAGGTGCCCGCATGAGCGGTTGATATATGACGACCGCGGTCATCAGTGGGATGCACGACTAAAGGTGCGGGATCCTCATAATGGTGTGTTGCAGGTACGAGAGATGACAGCAACCACTTGGTTCGGTGTGATGTACTAGTGAGGTGAAGACTGGTCCCCCTAGCCCTGATGAGGTTGCCGTAAATAAATTGGCAACAAAACATGTTGGCCTTTCGTCTTTGAAATGGCCAAATACATGCCATTCTTATAATTTGAGGGTACTCATGGCACCAAATAAAATAAGTCTTTTCACAAGTGAGCTATACCTCATTTTAATTCAGAGAAGTTAACCTCTCTTCACATTGGGGCCCCGCGGGTACTGAAAGACACAAGCACTTGTAGCACATCTGTACACATATCACTGCTTTTCTTTCTTTGCTTTTCTTCACCTCTTGAAAATTTGGACATGTTTTTTTCTTTATGGTCATGAAAGTCACCAATGATGATAACGTGAGCAAACTGGTGAGTACCAACCAGCAGCTCCCTTGGTGATGCTTACGTGAGGTACTTTCTGACCTCTCACTCAACTTTTTCCTTTTTCTTCTTGATACTTGCCAGATGAAATGCAATGTGGTGTATTGACGAATATTGAAAATTTTACATTTGGATCGGAAGGTGAATGGCATTGAGCCCGTCCCGTGAGCAGAGTTAATGTTCTAAACTGCTCCCGTTCTCCAAAAGACAAATGTTCATAATTAATCAGGTTTTGTGGGTTTATAAGTTATTGAGTAGGGCAACCTGATTAATAACCCCCTTATGCTCCTTTTTTGTGGATGACACATGCATTATAAACAAATATTTCTGCCTGTATATTTCACCACTCCAATATGGATGCCATTGTTACTAACTTTAACAAGACAAGTCCTTTTTTGCTTTCTGTAAATTCCACTATGAATGCCAGCTTCTACCACAATTCAGTGTGTGAGCAAGCTTGCTGTGTCAGGCGAAACGCGTAACTGAAAAATAAATCAACTGCTGGTGAGACAACTCCCTGAATGATCCCTTTATTGGAGTATTTGGGGAATTTGACGTCCGGTGCGCTCCGCAGGCAACTAGCGATCCAACTGCCTCGGGCGAGGGGTGACTGAAGGAGCAAAAACAAATTGGTATATATATATATATATATCCTCTCGTGACAATCCAAATAGGTGTGCTCTCAAGATAAGTAGACACACAATCCAGTATACCGGTGAAAACCAAGTTTATTCCACTACGCGTTTCAACTGCATCCGCAGCCTTGATCACGTGATATATAAGCACTCACAGGAATTCAAAAAGGTGATAGTTTAATGTGCAGAACCTCCCCCACACTAACAGACGTGTTTCGGCCTTTTCCGCCTTTTTCAATGTCAGTGAGTACTTTGAAAGAACACCATAATAAAGCGTTTTAGTGATGACGTACAAAACATTTCATTAACAGCGAAGATGGCCAAGCAAGTTCATACTACCATAATGTGTTTCTACAACGGCGGCCATCTTATAGCATGTTTCCGGCAACAATGCATAATACAATTTGAATCTCAATACATTTTATATACATTTTTGGAAGGCAGGTGAGAGCATGATAATACAGCGAAAGATAAATACAACGCAGAAGACATCTATATAGACGTTTGTTACCTTTGTCACCAAATATTTGTAGTTGCTTCTGTACAGAAAATAATTTTTCTTACATGTGGTACAATGCCTTCTAATTTACAAAGAATTAATAAAGCCCTGAATGGGCAAACCATGAATCTGGTGCATGAGCAATAAGAGGCTGCAAGATGGCGGAGAGTTTAAACAGCCTAGTGTGCTAACAGGCAAGTTTCACCAATTAAGGAGAAGAGATAGAGCCCTTAGTGGGCATGCAACTAATAGCTTCTTATAATCAGCAGTTTTTATTACATATCAAGAAAGGAATTAGGATGGTCAAAGGACATACAGCAGTAGTAATTAGATGGTGACATGATATTAATCTGGATGAACCCATAATTCCTCTTCATTATTTAGGCCTGTCGGTGCCATAGTATTCAGATCTATGATATATTTGGATTCCATTATTCGTAAAGTTCTAACTCTATTCCCACCGCTCTAATTTTTGGGGACCTGGTCAATGCAGAAAAACTTAACTAGGTCTTGGTTACTGTTGTGAGCAATTTCGAAGTGACGTGCTACAGGGTATGTAGCGTCTTTCTTCGAGATTGCACGCATGTGTTCTAAGATGTATTTTTACACAGGGTGATGTACATATATTAGGGTGGGTATGGGTTTTTGGGTGGCAGGGGTAATTTTAGAGTTTAGGGTAGGAAGGGGTTTTTGGGTGGCAAGGGTAATATTGGGGTTCAGGTGTCTTCTTTTGAGTGGATAGGGGATTTTTAGGGTTTAGGGTGAGTACGGCTGTTTGGGTGGCAAGAGAATATTTCGTGTTTAGGCTCGGTATGGGTTTTTGTGTGACTAGGGAATTTTAGTGTTTATGATGGGTAAGGATAATTGGGTGACAAGAGTATTTCAAGGTTTAGGGGTTGTGGGTTACTAGATTTATATTTATAACTCACAGCCCCTAAACTCTGAAATACCCTTGCCACCCAATTACCATTACCCATCCTAAACCCTAAAAATGCCCTTGCCACCCAAAAACCTATACCCACCCTAAATCCTAAAACTTCCCTTACCACACAAAAACCCATACACTATATATAGGGTTAACACTTACCTAATATTTTTCTACCACAAATACGCCTTTGCCACGCATGCCTTTGAATTAAAATTTAAGAAATGTAAGTATTTTAAAGGTATGTATAAATTCATTGTGTGTGTGTGTGTGTGTGTGTGCGTGTGCGTGTGTGTGTGTGTGTATATATATATATATATATTCACTGAAAAAACCATAGGTTTCAGGGGTGTTATAGTTAGCTGGACTTTTCACTTGTACAAAACCATTGAAATTCCCCCGTTATAGTTAGTTCAGCTAACTCTAACTCGCGCGCCCGCAATGCACTGCTGATGACGTCACATATTACATCACTCATGACATGGTCAGTGACATCACTAATGACATCTCAAATGACATCACTGATGGCATCACTGATGACATCATCCAGTGAATGTGTGTTTTTCTGAAAATTAAATATGTTTTATATATGTATATCTCAAGGTCGATGGAAGAATAAATGGGTATATAAGTGTCTAAATGGATGATTTGTTTTTGGAAAATTGATTGTGTAACTGACTGATTAAGTGTATCATAGTGAATACATGGCTTAGTGAGTAATGTTTAAATATGTAAATATCTGTATCAGTCTCTCACTTTGTGTATAAGTGGCTGCATGGGTTGGTGAGTAGCTACATGGGTGTCTATATAGGTTATTAGTTGGTTTTTTGAGTATCAGTCTGAGTGTCTGCATGGTTCGGTGGGGGGTATTACGTAGTGCATAGGTGCATGAATGAGTGACTCACTGTTTGTATGTGTTGAAGACAGCATGTGTGCAGGACTGTATGGGTGGATGAGTGTGTGTATGGGTGTGTTAGTGAGTGAATGACTGTCTCAATAGTGTCTTTATGAGTAACTTCATATGTTTTAAACTAATATATGTGACTATTGGTGTATATAAGTGAGTATATGTGAGAGTGAGAGATTGAAAGAGTTCCTGTATGAATAAGTGATTGTTTAAAAGACTAAGTATGTGTAAATTTCCGTAGAAGTAAGTGTGGTGGTGTGTGTATAACTGTATATGCAAGTAAATGTATGTTTGATTCTTTATTAGCATGAGTGACTATGTGTGTGAGTAACTCTATGGATGAGTGGCATTGTGTAACAGGATGTATAGGTGTATGAGTACATATGATGAGTGAGTACATGTATGAGTGACTGTATAGGACTGTTGGTGAATGAGTGGATGTGTATGTGGATCTTAGAATTACTGAAGAGGTTGTTGTAACTGGTAATGGTATGTCCATTGTTTTGAAAATTGTAGTCTCTATTTTTGAATGTGTGTATCAAAGGTTATATTAGGGTGAGAGGAGGTCTGCCACTCTATCACAAGAATGATGTCATCAGTGATGTCATCAGTGATGTCATTTGAGATGTCATCAGTGATGTCATGAGTGATGTCACTGACCATGTCATGAGTGATGTAACATGTGACGTCATCAGCTGTGCATTGCGGGCGCGCGAGTTATAGTTAGCTGAACTAACTATAACGGGGGAATTTCAATGGTTTTGTACAAGTGAAAAGTCCAGCTAACTATAACACCCCTGAAACCTATGGTTTTTTCAGTGAATTTCTGAGGTTTTTTAAATGCTAATTCCTAACTATAACGTGCTTGAAACCTATGTTTTTTTCTGTGAATTTCAAAGGTTTTTTAAATGCTAATTTCTAAGTATGCCTACAGAGATAGGACATGTGAAGAAAGAAGAAAAAATGCACAGAAAGAAAAAAAAGAAGTACAGAAAGAAGCAACAGAAGTCCTCAAAGACGAAGAAAAGTGCAGGAAGAAGGATAACGTGCAGAAAGAACAAAAAGAAGAGCAGAAAGAAGCCTTGTTGCAAAATCATCCTGTACCCTCAACTTTTTCAGACGGATACTGGTGGTAACTGAGTCTGACTAACCAGTCCTAGAGCCAGTGCTATGTTAAAAGACACTTAGAATACAGTGAAAACACCTACATACACTAGGGAACATTATGCGTTGGGGTCCCCCTGTGATTAGCATGACCTCCTCTGTAAGCCCCTAGTATATAATAGGGCAGGGGGATTAAAACTACCTCTTAAAACAGGCCACAGGGCGTTTTTGCACACGTTAACTCAGGCCCCGTCCCCTCCCTTCACCACTGTGTAAACACGCCCTGTGTCCGTTTTTAGTTGGGAGATTAAGTTCATTTGAATCCTGAGGGTCCCTAGGGTCCAACTAGCCCACTAGGTACCTCCAGTAAGTGCCACAGAGCTGCGTTGCAGAGAGGTGTAAAAATTGGCACGGCCTGGACCACCTCTCTGTAATGCAGCTCAGTGGCGCTTACTGGAAGCACTTGGTGGGCTAGTTAGCCCCCAGGGGCCCTCAGTATTGAAGGGAAATTATATCCCCAATTTAAAACGTGCCATAGTGCGTGTTTGCACACGTCACCTCAGGCCCCGTCCCCTCCCTTCACCACTGTGTAAACGCGCCCTGTGGCTGTTCTAAGTTGAGAGATTAAGTCCCCTTGAATCCTAAGGGTCCCTAGGGTCAAACTAGACCACTAGGTACCTCCAGTAAGCGCCACAGAGCTGCGTTGCAGAGAGGTGTAAAAAGGGGCTTGGCCTCAGAACACCTGTCTGCAGCGCAGCTCCCTGGTGCATACTGGAGATGCCTGTTGGGCTAGTTGGCCCTCAGGGACCCTCAGTATTGAAGAGGAATTAATTCCCCAACTTACAATTCGCCAGGGGGCGCGTTTGCAGAGTGCTGCAAGGAGGGGGCGTGGCCTCCAGCACGATGCCAGTCTTTTATTTATATTAATTTTTTAAGAAGGGGGGCTGTGTGGTTCCCCTTCTTATTCTAATTTATTGGCCCTGATGACCCCATCCCCCAGGGCCTGTCTCCTAATTATATTTTTTTGACCCCAATCCCCAGGGCCGGCCACTGTTTTTTATTATTTTAAAAAAATATATATTTATAGACACACCTAGGACATACTGGACAAACCGTACGTACCTATCACCATGACGATTTGCGTGATATTCATTAAAAGGCGACTATGCATACAATGAATCCACGTGGAATGTATTTACACCACTAGTGAAGCTCTGACATGTCTGATGCCCTACCGTGCCTAATCCCGGTAGACACCCTTGTCGTTTATTTATACAAACATGGGTAGCTATTGACGGGCACATTTAATACACATGCACACCAAGCCATTCAAAGGGGATTCGACAAAAATTCGACCAAAACTATGCAAGAAACCCCCCTCACGGTTAATAACACACACATCCACTGCCGGATGTGTAATACTTTTTATTTTACTCTCTGGAAAGGGGACGAACATCACTTGAGAGTCACAGCGCGTTCCTGGCAGAGCCCAATGCTGTGTTACACCCACCATTGCCTGCTGAGTGCCACACACCTCTGTGTTGTATTCCACTAGCTAGTGCATATGCTATGACACTCTCTAGCCCATGTGCACTGTAACACCACCCCGTGAATATGTCATGCCACACTTGTCTTCGCACGGGTTATATTGCCCCATCTAACGTGCCTTCCTCGATGCCTATGTTATAACGCACAGTGCTATTCCATACATATTACAATCTGGGATCCATATCTTTGTCACAGTGCATATGCAACGTTACACTCCCCAGCACATATTTTATATTACAACTTTAGAGACTAGTTAGGTTACACAACACTGCCCTCTGCATATTACACTCCAAGGCGCCTATCGCATAGCACGCGCTAGTGCCTGTGCTATCTCGCGCTCTCCAATGAATCTGTAATTGCGCACAATGTATTGCATATTATATTTCACGCCCGGTTCATCTTATATCACACTTTTTGGTGCATAGTTTATACCATACACTATATCTAGTTTTCATTTTCAATCGTGCTCTCAGGACTATGTTCTATATAACACTGTGTTCACCTACCCTTTTCACGGGCATTACATTTTGTGATAGGGGGTGGAGGGTCAGGGGGTGTTTCTGCCAAGTGAGCCCGGAGTCACAGTCACAAACGTCCTCTTCTTCCTGAATAAAAGTGAGATTATGCTGCATACTTGTTCATATTTTAAGTAGTTCGCACAGACACACGTTTTAAAAACAATAAAGTTCCTAATACCCGCCTTCTCTGAACAGTTAGCTTGCTGCCCCATCCCCCTCCTCCCTATCCTCTGTTGTATGAATCCATGGACTAGCCTCCTCCCTCCTGCCATGCATGGTCTGATGTGCTGCCACTACCCTCAATTTAGTATGATGTACCAGTCCACTCCACCTGCCCTCCATTGCCCAATTCTATGCCCCATCATTGACCTCCTGCTTAAACTCTGTACTTAGCTTGCTGCCCCTATTCTCCTTCCCCCTGCCCTCCGATGTCTTTGTGTATGCCCCTGCTCCATCCTTTTTGCCCACCATGTTCCATGGACCTGCCACTCCTATCTACTCTGAGTGTTCTGTTGAGCTGCCACTCCCCTCCCACCTGCCTAGCATTGTCAGATGACTGTAACCTGTCCCTGCCACCTCCACCCTACCTGTCCACATGCCATGCCCCTATCCTCTTCCTCCTGTCCTACATGGTCCATTGTACTGCCACACCCTTCTGCCCTCCCTGGTCTGTTGTGCTGCAACTGCTCCTCCTGCCTGCCCCGTGCGGTCTGTTGTGAGGCCCCTTCCCCTGAACTTTCTTGTCTGTGCACAGGTCCTGACCCTCCCTTCTATCCTCCATCGTCCTTTGTGCATGCCCCTGCACCCTCCTTCTTGCCCATCATAGCCATTGTGCTGCCACTAACCCTCCCACTTGCCATGCATGGACTTCTGTGCTGCCATGGCCCCTCCCACCTTCCCTGTGTGGTCAGTTAGCTGCCCCTGACCCCCTCCCACCTTCCCTCCATGGTTTGTGTGTATGCCATCACAGTCTCAGTGTTGCTCTTCATGGTGTGTCTTGCTTCTAGTGCCCATCCTGCCTGACCTCCATGGCTATCTTGCTGCTCCTGCCCTGCCCCCTTGCCCCCAGCCCTCTGTTTACATGTGCAGACCCCTACTCCCTCCCTCCTGGCTTGTCTGTTCCATTGTAATGCCCCTGATCCGTCCCCCCTGCCCTTTATGGTCTGTTATGCTGCAGCTTTCTCTCCTGTCTGTCCATTATGGTCAGCTAGCTACCATTGCCTCTTGCTCCTCTGTTCTCTGTTGTCCATGTGCATGGTCCTGTCCCCTCCCTCTTGCTTTCTATGGATTGTTGTGCTGCACTCCCGTCCCGCATGCCCTGTGTGGTGTATTGTGCTGCTGCAAACCCTGATGCCTGCCCTGCAGGGTCAGTTTGGTGCACCTCTCCATGTCCCTCCTGTCCTCTGTTATCCAAGTCCATGTCCCTACCCCATTTCCTTCCATGATCCAATGTACCATACTTGCGAACATTTTGAACTTGGTAAGAGGGAGATTTTGAAAAAAAACTGGGGTATTGATTTTCCCCTTTGAGTTACATTGAAAAAGAGGAGATTGTAGACAGGAGACAGATCAAATAAAGCCCATTTGAGCTTAAAAACATTGGACGTTTCCTGGCTGAATCGGGTCTGTTGGCATGTATGGTTGTACTACCATTGCCTCTTCCTTCTGCCCACAATGGTCTATTACATTGCCACAGCCTCTCTTGCAAGTCTTGTATTGTTGGTTTGTTGCCCCTGCCCCCCTTTCCACTGCCCTCCATAGTCTGTTGTGCTGCCACGGCCCTTCCTGCCTGCTCAGTGTGGTTAAATTGTTGCCTTTGCACCCTCCTACCTGCCTTCAATTTTCAGAGTCCGTGCCCCTGGCCTCTGCCTCTCAACAGTATCCTAATGAACAACTAGATTGCTAACATTCTATATTTATTACAAAAGTGTGGAACGCCTGACGTCATCTTGATGTAATCAAAACTGTAATACCTAGAGCATTTCCTTTAGAAATTACATATATGAGAGGGTCTTATTGGCATCAAAATTATGGTTAGTGCTCTAAAAGACTAAAATAAGGACATATTTTCTGTGTTTTCAAATAGCGACAAAGCACTTTTAAATTATTTGTTATCTTTATGTTTTTTTATCCAGTTGACCACTTGATTACATGTTGCACTTAGGGGAGAGGATGTGGTGTTACTTCCAGAACTGCAGACTTTGCAACTGGGGAACCAGGTTGGAGTTTCTGCTTCAGCTCGACATTCTGTGATTCTGGTCAAATCACTTAGTCTCCCCATGTCTACAACCAAAATGAATTTGTTCTTGTGTGATGTAACCAATGCTCATGTAAAGCACTCCAATACCTGACAAGTCTGCACTATATAACACTGCAAAAACACAAAATAATAAGTGTTTTGCACACTTCTGTCATTGGGCTATATTTGGGCTACATCTGGGTGATTTTGGGCTACATTTGGGCTCTTTTGTCTCCGGTGGCCATCTTGGGAGATTTATTTGTTATGAAGTTTCCTAATTTCCTCATGTACTGCAGTCTCCTCAGTAGGAAATGCTTTCAGTTTTTTACTTTGATTCCATCATGAAGGTATTCAGATATGTCACACATTTGCCATAAATTCTGAATGTTAGCACTCTAGTTGCTCAATAGATCACTGTAGTAAAACTACTGTTCACCATGGAAGTCTGCTCCTGGTATTAAAAGTGCATGTTTCAGTCTGCATGTCAGAATTTTTTAATGAAATAGAAGAGGATTTGAGAAGTCACTCAAAATGTGCCCTCATTTTCTTTCTTCAGCATTAATCATAATTTATATGGCAAAATGAACCCCCTCATTGTGTTCCTTTTTAAATTAAATGTTTTAAGTGTTACCAGTTTTTTTCCAATCAAGATGGCTTCAGGTGTGCCATACTTTTGTCATAATGAAGACAGTAAGCGATCTAGTTGTTTTTAAGAACACTCTGGGACATTCTGTCATTGGGCTATACTTGGGCTACATCTGGGTGATATTTGGGCTACATTTGGGCTCTTTTGTCTCTGGTGGCCATCTTGGGAGACTTATTTGTTATGAAGTTTCCTAATTTCCTCATTTACTGCAGTCTCCTCAGTAGGAAATACTTTCAGTTTTTTACTTTGATTCCATCAAGAAGGCATTCAGATGTGTCACACATTTGCCATAAATTCAGAATGTTAGCACTCTTTTTGCTCATTAGATCAATGTAGTAAAGCTACTGCTCACCAGGGAAAACTGCTGCTGGTATTGAAAGTGCATGTTTCAGTCTGCATGTCAGAATTTTTTAATGAAATAGAAGAGGATTTGAGAAGTCACTCAAAATGTGCCCTAATTTTTTTTTCTGCAGTACTAATCATACTTTTTATGGAAAAATGAACCCCCTCATTTTGTTCCTTTTTAAATTAAATGTTTTAAGAGTTACCACTTTAATCCAAGCAAGATGGCTTCAGGTGTGCCATTAAGTAGGACTGTTAGCGCTCTAGTTGTTCTTTGGAACACTCTGGGAAGCTGCAGTAGAACACAAAGGAATCAACTGACAGTCTCTGCCCTTGTTGGATGTACATGTTTTACTGAGAATGTCAGACTTCATTCTCACATGACTGAGAAAGATAATGTGAATTTACAGAAAATAAGCTCTCAGTTTAGCTTATAGATCACCTTCCAAACCTCTGTGGGAAAAGCATGAGAAAATATTTTTCTCTCAATCATGATATCCCAGAAGAAGGCTTTTTCACATGGTGAAATCACCATAGAACATACCACAATTCCTAAAATGAGTATGGTACCATCAACAAATGATTTATAATGTAACTAAAGTCTTAAAACCTTCTATTAACTGCAATGCTTTTTAATGAGGTGCTATCATGTATATTGGTCCCAAGATGGCTGCCAACACTTCTTGGATGAAGTGCTGACAGCCAATCAGATCTCAGGATGAGATGTGTGGTTAGGCTCCGCCCACATATATATATGATTTTACTTTTGATTTTCTCAGGAACTACTGAACAGATTGACACCAGACCTGCAAAAGGCACTTCCCTGACCTGAGGACTACCTCTCTGCCAAATTTCAAGTAATTCTGTTCAGCCGTTCGGGCTGTACCTTGGACTAAAGGTCCCTATGGAAAATTGCATGGGGAAAACGCGTTTTGGGACCCCCCTTTTTTCCCAACCCTCGCTTGACGAATCCCCCCGAGACTTTCAGGGTAGGAGCGGAGCGCCCCACCTATTTTGAAAATTTCACGAGGATTCGTCAACCGGCGCCAAAGTTATTCCAAATAGAATGTTGCGGATTTCCTATGGAAACACGGTCCTAACTATAACTATCTACTGGCGACCGCCAGTAGATAATATATATATATATATATATATATATATATATATATATATATATATATATATATATATATATATATATATATATATATATATATACAGATGTTAATACTTACTTATAAAATACTCACATTTTCGTGGTAAAGACATATTCATTGTAAAAAAAAGTAGTAGTAAGGACTTTCATTGTAACGACACCTTCATTGTTCCACTGTCATTGTAATGGCATTCTTTGAAAATGCTATCGGGATTTAGTCATACATCCATATAGGAATGGATAGATGACTTGTACTTCATCTGACATTTGCACATGATTATATTTCAACCATACTTAGGGTACTCGACCAATAAAAGGAAAAACCTGAGGGATAGACCCTGAGGTATTTTTAAATATCACATCTGGATCCTTCTCTCTATCCAGTACAATTTTATACTGACTTTGAGGATAACGGTCGGTTTATCTACCTACCTTGGTGTGGATAGGCACCAATGATGAAGCATGCCACAAAGTGTGTGAAATGACCAATCCATATCCCCAGGGAGACCTTTAATAGATGTAGAGGAATAGCAATATATATCCTCTAGTTGACCCTAGCACATTAAAGTCACTATGCATGGCATACCATAATGTAAGTAGGTAACATCCTCAGAGGATCAATCTTTTCATAAAATCATAGTCACAGCCATGACCATGGTTAGATGCTACATGGTGCAGGGGTACAATGACCGATTCTTGCTGGTAAGTAGACTCATGCACTGTGATATTACATTGTGAGTTTCTAGAGTGGGAAATAACATGCGGACCTAGAATTCCCAGGTCTTTTTCTGCATTTGGATTCACTATTCGGTGGACAACTCTTTTCCCATTTACCACCTGCTCTGAACAAGAGGTAAATTGTAGCAGAGGATGTAGTTATTCATACATGTGGTAGTGGGGAGGGTGTCTGTATGCAGGTTGTGGGCATGCAGAGGAAAGCATGCCCAAGCCATACGAGGAAGTTGTGAATGGTTTGATCTGAACTTGTGCCCTTGAACCCTGCAGGAACATTATGCACTTTTACGGGCTGGCTTTGTCCAACCAATAAAATAAATCAAGCCTAGTGTACCCCCAACCAGTAAATCCTGGTACAGGAACCCCGGGCGGGCCCTGTGAGTATATACATTAATAATAATCTCATTGCTCAAGCCGATCATTTCATGGTGCGATAATAATACTCCGAATATTTATCGAACTGAAGATTGAGTTTACATCAGTGACCAAGGATTCTCTAATCAATTGCATTGTATTGTAATGGTGTATATTTAGTGCATCCTACCTTCCTACCCCTGATGAGGCATTAAAGGACTTAAAGTGTGTGTCTGTGTACTGAAGCCATTAGGATGCATTTTGGATGCCCCTGGTTTAGCATTGCACAAGATGGACAGTGGAAGTCTTTATTGCTGTGGCTGGAGGGCGTAGATGAACACACTTAAGTGAGGAAGATGGAGACAGGGCTACTTTTAGAAAGTTTATGAACACTTTGTTAGGAAGAGGTTGGTGATTAGTCCTTCCTGAGGACTGCCGTTTGGTAGATGGTAGGAGTGAGGGGTAAGTCTGCAGTTTCTGTTGTACAGGGTGAGGAGGCTTCTAGGCTAGGCCTGCCCTTAAATGCTGTTGACAGCCATGTGGTGAGATCTCACCCTTCATTGTGCCAATGTTGCGACTACTCATGTTTGCAGTGAGTCTCAGCTGTACCTGCTGTGAGAAGGTTCACTTGACACCAAGGGCGGCACCTCACCCAAGGCGTCCCCATTAAGTGTAAAAAGAAAATGATAATAATGCAATGTTAATAATGTTACATTATTATCATTTTATTCTTTGGTTAGGAGCCAGCCAGGTTGGGGCGGGGTGGGGCTGGGCTTGTCACAGCCGGGGAGAGAGGGGAGGAGTGGTTGCTGCTGCACCTTTGGTGCGCATGACGGTTTGGCCAGCCGTTTTGGGCCAGCCAAACCATCATGCGCACTTTGTATGTTCTCCACCAGCTGTACTGTACAGCCTGGGTGGAGAACATGCACAGCCTCCCAGTTCCCGTCTGAGCGCCGAACTGCAGCACTCAGACTGATCACAACGCTGTAACAAGGCAGATTCGTGATTGGCTAGGGCATCTGGGAGCTTCCTGTTCCTTCGTAAGAGGAGAGGCGGTGGCTGGCGAAAGGCGGTGACAAGGTAAGTCTTTTTTTTGCGAAAACCCCTCTCCCTGCCACCGTTCCCAACCAGCCGCCATTTCTTTTCACAGAGGCTGTGTCAGGAGAGCAGCCTGGGAAGGACACATGAAAGAGATCCAACCCAAAGTAACAAAGAGAAAGAATGAGCAAAACTTGAACGTAATACAGTTCAAAAGCCCATACAAAACTCTTACTAATAGCAGTGGTGCTATAATGCTGCTTTAGAAAATATGCTTGACTGATGAAAATTGATGAAACTACAGTATGGCAGAATAATAATGTTCGTCTCTGAAAAAAGAAGAATTAGAAAGTGATTAGAACTCAGGGCACAACGATTAGTCTACACATTCACACAACCTTAATTTTGTCGCAATAACACAATAAAAGAATGGAAAATCATATTGTAAACTGCAAACAGTGCAAGGTATAAAAGCTAAATAAAAATATGACTTCAAAACAAGCATAAAAGTATAATGGCCTTACCAGATTTGACTTTCTCTTGCTGTTCTTTAAAAATATCAACCTTCTGCGTAAATGGTAGAAACCAACACAAATGGCTTTAAACCTCACTGTCTGCCCTACTAAAATATGGCCAATAAGTGTAAACTAAAGGATAAAACTATTGCCGGGGTTAGATATAGCGAAGCACAAAAGTAAAGTTGTAGGAGAACTGGTAATGTCAATAGGTCTGGCTTATGAAGGAAAGTGCCTTTTGTGTCACTGATGGGTTAAGCCACTCAATAAATCATCATACATGAACTCTGACACCCATGCATCTATTCATTCATCCCCTGACTCACTCCAATATTCACCCTGTGACAAAAAGGCATTAATAATATAATATAATATCCACATTTGTAAAGCGCGAACACTCACCCGTAAGGGTCTCTAGGTGCTGGGGGCCCTCGGGAAGATTAAACAAGCTATTGCCCAGAGTCACATGGTGCTGGGCTAATCTGCCACCGGCACCGGGGTTCGAACTGTGATCCCCAGATTCCGGAGTCAGTCGCGCTGGCCGCGACACCACACCTCTTCCTTATTAAAACACACTTACACTCAACAACATATGAAAAATAAATTGAAATATTGCAATTAGAAAAAAGAAAACATTCTTCCTTCTAAACATGACAGGCATGTGTCTATTGTTGTTTTAAAGTTCCAGCAAGGCCACCACAGCACCACAGTTAGAAGCAATGTGTTGCCCATCTTGGAATGGCAGAAATATAATACACTGTGAACAACACTATTCCATAATGGTCTCCTGGTTCGAGGAAGTGGCCATGTGGGAAGTGGCACACTGCAGATTATTTAAGCGATAGGCAAGCAAGTGAGCGGTTAGCACAGCCAAGAGAACTGCAGTACCCCTTTTAGGATACCAAAGGGGAACTATAAAAGGAGAGCAATGAAAACTAAAAGACTGTCCAACCAGCCCTGAGACTGAAGCACAATCCTTTTCAGGTGGATGTACACATGTGATATAAAAAATGCTGTCATTCAAAGTGCAAGAGAGCCACTGATTGATGTAGACAGAAACATTACCCCATGCAGTACACTGTCATGGATGGAAGCAGATAGTAAATGACACTCAGAAAGACTAGTAGCAGAACAGAGCTCACCCAAAGGCCCTCTATTTGTCTATATGGATATTTAGTTTTAAATGTATGTATAATTTAAGGATTTTGTTATCACAAGATCCTGCCAGGCAGCGAAGAAGACATCCTAGCCTGAATTATTATAGTGCAAATCTTCTACCCATAGGGTTTGTCAGACAATTCATTTCTTTGTAAGGTAATCTGTGAGATTACATGTAACAAAAAAATGTCTGTAAACTTTAATTCAGAGTCATATTTAATACCCCCTTAAATGCCTATTACCTTTAACATTTGCTTTTCAGAATCAATATGCCAGATTTACTGCCTTTATCATAATTTGTCATCATAAATAATCTGACCTATAGCTTTTATCTTTGATTTTGTCACCATAGCCTAACCAAATGACTGTACTGAGCACAAGCATCAGCTTTCCAAAAAGAACCTTAAGGCATACAGTCATAAAAATACAAATGCATACAAAATTACAGTTGGCAAAGCAAAATACTATTTCTCCTACGAGAACCTAAAAAGGATTATTGTAGTGCATATCTTCTATCCCCACTGTTTGTTTAGGTGGATCACCAACACCAAAACCCTTGCCTACTACGGTAACCTGTGAGAGTCCATGTAACAAAACACTTGCCTTCAGGCTTTAGCACAGTAAAAGAGCAATTCATCCTTAACAGCCTAATGCCTTGAACACGTGCTTTTCACAATAAGTAAGTAAAGCCGACTGGCTTTGTCATAAAGTTTCATAAAAAGCAGACCAGACCAATTTATTTTATTTTATTTAGGCAACTTATAAAGCTCGCAAATACCCCTGGGTGTCTCGGCGCTCCGGAGTAGGCAGAGGGAAGGCTGACGCGGATGGTTATTGGTTGAAAAGCCAGGTCTTTAGCTGTTTTCGAAAAGAGAGCAGGGTGGGACTGGTCTTGATATGGAGGGGGATCGTGTTCCATAGTATGGTGGTAGCGACCGTAAATGTTCTGTCACCCCAGGAGGCTTTTTTGGTTCGGGGAACAGTGAGTTGCTGCTGATGAATGTAAGGGTCTGTTGGGCTTGTAGGGGCAGAGAATTTTCCTGAGAAACTCTGGTACGATGTCATGGATTGCCTTGTAGGCAACGCATAGCACCTTGAACTTGGTTCTGCTCCTGATGGGTAGCCAGTGGAGCTGTCGTACCACCCTGGATATTGGTTTGAATTTGGGGGTGGCTGTCAGAAGTCTGGCGGCTGCGTTCTGCACTAATTGCAACTTATTTAGGACTTTTTCTTGGGCATTGATGAGTAAACCGTTGCAATAGTCAACCTTGGACATGACTAATAAAATTAGAAAGATATACGAAATTAAAGTTGGCTAAGCAAAATACTATCTCTTCAAGAGGGCCTAACAAGGATTCTCACTAAGCCAACCTTCAATATCCATAGTTTGTCACACAGGGTAGCCAACACACAAACCCTTGCCTACTGTTGTAGTCTATGAGATTCCATGTAACAAAAACCTATCTGTAGGCTTTAAAATAGAGTAATACCAATTCATCCTAAATGCCTATTAACTTTACCATATGCTTTTCACAATAAATATGTCAAACCTAGTGCCTTTATCATATAATTTCATATTAAATAGATTAAGAGGTAAGAGGTAAAAATTCTTTATGTGCATGATTACTTAAAACCATCGCACAACGAAACTGCTGTGTTAAATTTTCTCCAGACTCGTAAAACCATAATTTAACTCTAAAAGGGGCCCTTGTGTATAAAAACAACAATATACAAATTGTCTATATTAAAACCTTTAGTCATATGCCAGAGGTTGCAGTTGATGTTGTACTTTGTGTATGTAAACCAGCAATATCCGAATTGTCCATATTAAAACATTTAGTCATATGCCAGTATTTTTACTAGATCATTTTGGCGGAAGCAGAGACCAAGGATGTATGTCCAATGAGCCAGCTAGGAGCTAGTGTTTAGCTTTGTTCCTTCAGCGCCCGAGATTGCAGTTCATTTTGTACTTTGTGTATGTAAACAAGCAATATCCAAATTGTCCGTGTTAAAACCTTTAGTCATATGCCAGCATTTGTAGTGCATTTTGGCAGACGCAGAGACCGAGGATTTATGTCCAATGAGTCAGCTAAGTGCTGGTGTTTAGCTTTGTTCCTACTGCTCCCATGAATCGAGCCAGGCAACATGCTAGCTGGATATCTCCTTATTCAAAGCATGCTTTCACTGCATATCTGCATGTTCTTATCTGTATTTTCTTCAGAGCAGGTCTTAGTGTGAGTCTTCGTTCCATGTCTAACCCCTTGCATGTGCAGAATAAGTGTAGCACGTCTTTTTTTGCTTCTCCACATAATCTACACTGTGTTGTTGACTGTGGCTGTTTCTATGGGGGCAGATCCAGCATTGATGGCAGAATTCCCAGCCTCAGATGCAGGTATTTTTCTTTCTGTCCTCTATTGAAGCCTGCACCTAGATATGGTTGGGGTAGCCTCTGGAGAAGCTCTGCAAGACAAACCAGCCGCGTTCCTTCTACTTTAAAGCGGCTGTGTCCTCCGAAAGGGACATCCTTTTTACAAATATTTACCGGTTATTTGAAACTTTTGTGGGACCCAGCAGTCTCCCAAGGGTCCTGTAAGCCCCTACAGTCTATTGAAACTTGTAAATAGGTCATAGCCGCGCTGTCTTTTTTCTGAATAAGCTCGTTCCATAGGTACGCATTAAGAGTCCCTGAATTTGCTCCCTTTATTTTGGGCCAGCATTTAACGTAGGCACCCTTGCCTGCTATTTGTTGCTTTTGTAGACCAAACTCTAATCTTATTTGTGCTGGTGAGGTATACTGCGGGAGGTTAAATATTATTCTCATTGTCCTGGACACCGTGCTGTCCAGAATGCGTGCATCTCTTCATCTTAGGCACTTGCTTCCGCAGGTGATAGTGGGAAGGAGCCTCGCTCTAATCACCTGTAGTAAAGGGGTGAGGCTTGGGCCAGTTATTTTATGTTTAAGGTTTTTTAATGCAACAGCCAAAGCAGTCCCTCTTCCTTCTATGGCTCTTTTTTTATGGGAAAACATGCATTTACTGTCCAGTTTAATGCCCAGGTACTTAAATTCTTCAACAGTATTGAGTCAGAGCCCCCACATTTTCCACCTATGCCAGTGTGCTGTTTTTTTCTGGTTTATTACCATCACTTTAGATTTGTAAAAATGTATATTTATTTTATTTTATTTATTTATTTTGAGAGTTTTATATAGCGCTGGCTAGACCCAGAGGTATCAGAGCGCTTTACATAAGGTTCCACAGAAATTACAAAATTACATCAGTTACACGTTACATCAGTTACTAGAAAAACATTTCAAGAGAGTAGAAGACGAAATAAATGGAGCTTAGAAGGGTAAGCACGAGTGACTGAGCAAAAAGGTTCTAGATCTGTTACCATGACCCCTTGTGGGGCTAGAGGTGTCGTGTTCTGAAGTTGCCCAAACCATTTACTACCTATCTAGGTTTAGGACTACTTATGGTGGCACTAAGAGCTAGCAGGTCTATGGGCCAACATATCTTGAGGGAGTGCATGAAATCAGTCTGGCACCATCCAAACGTTTATGTTGTTCAACAAATGAACAGTTCCTACTGAAAGGTGAAAGCCATACCATGGATTCATTGTGTGAGATACTGAGGTGGAGAATAAACCTGCCACACTCTTCCTGTGTCCTGTCGTTCCTACACCAGCGTCTACTAATTTTGATATACATATCTTTGACATGCATCTAGTTCATGTCTTAAAAGGCATGTTTCATTCGGGTATAAGATTTATCAGAGCTAGCCATTTTCCTTCATCTCTAGTGTTTCTGGGTGCTTGTCTCCCTCTTTCTACTCCACGTCCAACCATCCCTTGGTGCATGAGTCATCGGAGCTCTCCCTCTCTACCCCACTTGCACTCTTCCCGTGGTGCCTGGCTCAACAGAGTTCTTCCTCTCCCCCCACCTTCACCCTTCCAGGGTTGCTTGGCTAACTTGCAGTCTCCCTCATTCCTCCACCTCTACCCTTCCGTTTCTTGTGGGCCTGGCTCACCACTGACTTCTACCCCACATCCATCTTTCCCTGTCCACCTGGCTATCCAGTGGTCCTCTTCTCTGCCCTCTATCTATGGGTTTGCCATTTATGTGCAAGGGTGGAAGGCCGACTTGAGGAGTGTATGCTGTTGTTAACTTCCTTTAAAATTTCCAAGTGACTCCTGTCATCCTTTGAGGAAACCAAAATGTCATCTTGGAATGTCCATTGACGAGAACTGAGACCCATTGTCACTCACAATACAATGAGGTATACCTTCCCTGGCAAAGGTAGTTTTAAAGAAACTTTATAACATTGCTTGTAGTAAGATTATCCATGAACTCTAAATCAATCCATTTACTGTAATAATCAATACACACATGGGCAAATGTAATTTCATTTGGCAATTTGTACATTGGACCAATGAAATCAATCCCGATTTTATGCCATGGTCCTTCAGGTAAAGGTACAGGGGTTAAAGGACATGACTGTGTGCACATAGTTTTATCAACATCTTGACAAACATAACAATTCTGCACCAATCTCTCACAATGTCAAGGTCCATATACGGCCATCAGTAGTCAGACCTTAATCTCTTTTTTGTTTCTGTCATTCCCATATGACCCTCATGGGTAAATATGAGAAGTCTGTCGTTGACATTTGAAGGAAGTACCAGTTTATCATTTCTCATTATGATAGTTCCTATAAGTGTTAATTGGTCTTTAACTTTTCATTATAGTCTCAAAGCCACTTCCATCTTTTCTTTAGGCCATCCTTTAACAATGTAATAAGACACAAGATGATATTCAACACTATCACACAGCTTCTAGTGACTGCATTCATACTTTCCAATTCATCTGACAAGTAAGCAACAGCCAAGTCTTCACTCATCTCATTCATGTCATCTTCATCACTTTCATCACAAGGCAAATGAGACAAGTAGTCAGCTAAAACATTAGACTTTCCTGTTAGAAACTCAACATCAAATACATATTCATGCAGCTTACATGCCAACTTGGTAATACGTGGAGATACCTGATCAGTATGAATTAGGAAACATGGTCAGTAATTCACTCTCAATTACAGGATATCTTGTTTCTGATTCTTTCAGTTTTTGTGAGGCAAAGGCAATCAATTGACTACACTGTTGTTACTGTAGGCTCAAAACAGCTCCAGTCCAACTTCACTTGCATTTACAGTTACTATTGAGCCAAGAGATTTATCAAATGATTTTAATGATGAAGCCTTTTGAATTTCTTCCTTTAACTTGCACATACACCTTTCACATTCATCATCCACCCTGAAGACAAAGAAATCAACCCATTTTGGGGCCCCCACGGACCTCCTGCCCCCACCACATCTACCACAGAGCCGCAGACATCATCGCCCCAAGCATCGGAGAATCATCAACCGCTTTTTCAAGATCGCCTCCTTTCCCGACGACTGGAAACATGCCAAGACCTCTCCTGAAAAAAACATCTGCGGACCCCACTGACTTCAAGAACTTCAGACTGATCTCCTTACTCCCGTACCCGGCGAAAGTCATTGAAAAAGCTGTCAACAGTCAACTCGCCTCCTTCATTGAAGAAAACAACATCCTCGACTCCTCCCAATCAGGTTTCAGGAGGAACCACAGCACCGAAACCTCCCTTCTCGCCACAACAGACAACATCCGCTGCCGCCTCGACAAAGGAGAGACTGTGGCCCTCATCCTCCTGGACCTCTCCACAGCCTTCGACACAGTCTCACACCACACCCTGGCCCGCAGACTCCACAACGCAGGAATCTGGAACAAAGTCCTAGACTGGATCTGCTCATTCCTGTCCGGCAGAACGCAGTGAATCAGACTCTCTCCCTTCCTCTTGAATCTCACACCGATCACCTGCGGAGTCCCCCAAGGATCCTCCATCAGCCTCACCCTGTTCAACGTCTATATGGCCCTGCTCGCATCCATCGTCAGATCACACGGACTCAACGTAGTATCGTACGCAGATGACACCCAACTCATCCTCTCCCAATCCAATGAACCCAACATCTTCAAACTCAACTTTCAAGAAGGAATGGAGGCTGTCGCCAGATGGACGAAAAATAGCTGCCTACAACAAAACATGGACTCATCTTAGGTCCACACCCAGAGGCCTGGAACGACACCTGATGGGCCACGACACCTGGTGGCCCCCTGCCCTTGGAAACCCTTTCTCCCCCACCGACCAAGCATGCAACCTCAGAATCATCCTGGACTCCGAACTCAAAATGGACTGCCAAATCAACGCTGTCACCTCCTCCTGTTTCCACACCCTGTGTCTCCTACGAAAAGACCTTTAACTGGATTCCCCTCGAACACAGAAAAACCGCCACCCACGCCCTCATCAGCAGCAGACTGGACTACGGCAAAGCACTCTACACCGGGGTCAACAAGAAACTCACCCGCAATTTACAGAACGTCCAGAACGCCGCCGCCAGACTAGTCTTCAACCTACCGCGCCACTGCCACATCACCCAAAACACCTGTGGACACTACACTGGCTCCCCGTCGAGAAGAGAATCACCTTCAAACTTCTCACCCACGCCCACAAAGCCCTCCACAACACCGGACCTGCCTACATGAACCACCGCCTCTAGTTCCACGCACCCCAAAGATCCTTTCTCTCAGCCCAACTCTACCTGGCAACGGTACCATACATCAAGAAGACCAGAGCAGGAGGTCGCTCCTTCTCCTTCCTCCTGTCCAGGGCATGGAACACCCTCCCTCTCCACCTCCAACAGACACCAACACTCTCAAAATTCCTGAAGGACCTCAAAATCTGGCTCTTCGATGAATCACCAGGAATATCCAGGAGCTGCGCGTACCCCACCATTGTGCCCCTTAAAGCCTTGAGACACTTCCGGGTGAGTAGTTGTGCTCTACAAACCACTGGTTGATTGATTGATCATTCCAGTAAAAGTCTACTTCTTTTTTACTAAGCCTGCTGGAGTTCATGGAGTTCTGCCACGCGGAACTCCGCGAAGTGCAACAAAAACTCTGCAGCGCTATGTGGAACTCCGCAAGCAGCTGAGTGCATTGGATAAATGCTGTTTGCGGTGATTTTCAGTGCCAGATGGTTGTCTGCACTGTGCAATCCTCGTGAACAGCACCATGCACAGCGCAAACAGGCGCTGCTTCCTTTCTGCCGCTTGCGTAGATTTTTAAATGAGCTGCAGCTTTATCAAAGGAAGCGGACAATTTCTCAGTGCGAGCGGTCACGAGCATACGCGACCACTCACAATAAGAAATTTGACTGCCTGTGTTGAGAAATCTCACCGGGATGTTGATTTTCCATGCTTGCACTTGCCAACTAGATGTTGACGATCGCGAACAAAGAAAAATCTCGCCGGGAGGGGGATTTTCCTCGCTGGTACTCGCCAACTTGATGTTGACGGACGGGAGCGAGGGAAAAAACTCTGCTCCTAACTCTGCGAGCTCCGTGTAACGCTGAGTGCGGGAATCTTCGCAAACTCCACGAGCGGAGCGGAGCGGAGTTCACAGCCCAGACTTATTTTTTACTACATTTTTGCATTGGTTCAATTTTGTCAGAGTAGTTCTGAATGAACTTTGCATAGAATTCGCATAGACCTAAGAATGATCTTAACCCATCCTTGTTTGTAGCCTTTGGAGTATGGACAATTGATGCAACAAGTCTTAGTTTGACACCTTCAACACTTATAGTATGACCCAAATAGGTCACCTCACTTTTGAACAACTTACACTTGTCTTTACGAAGAGTTAGACCACTCGTTTGTATGCTATTGTGCACTTCTTTTAGAATTTCCAAGGGACTCCTGTCATCCTTTGAGGAAACCAAAATGTCATCTTGGAATGCCCTTACCCCTGACATTCCATCAAGCAATGTATTCATTATCTTTTGGAACTGAGCAAATGCTGTACATAATCCAAAGGGCATACGGCGAAACTTAAATGATCCCATTGGTGTCATGAATGAAGTGAGATTACGAGAGTTTGGATGTAATAACACCTGGTGGTATGTCGTTGTGAAGTCTAATGTGGAGAATACTTTAACATCGTCAAGAGTTGCCATTAATTCATAATATTAGGTTATGGTTGGGTTTCCATGACCACTTGCAGTTTCAATTGTCTTAAATAGATGCACAACCTAATTTTATCAGATTTTTTCTTGTCAATGACAACTGGAGACAACCAAGATGATGCATTCACAGGTTCAATTATCTCTTCCTTCTGCCACTTATCTAGACTGACTTTTATTTCTTCTCTAACAGACAGTGCTATGTTGCGTACCTTTTGCTTTACAGGAATAGCACTGTCTTTCAGTTTAATTATGTGCTGGAAACCCTTTTAAATATCCCAATTTCTCACTGAAAACTGACTCGAACTCCTGTAACAATTCTTCTGGATCTACTTCTGTTAATGCAAATACATATGGTGCTTTAAATGGGTTAATCATCATGCGCAACTGTTTTTGTACATACCAACCAAGAATGTTCACTCCTTGATTTACCACATATACTTTTGGTCTAGTTATTCTTCCCTGGAAGTTGTATCTAGCCTAAAATACTCCTTCTAGTTGACTTGTATGTCCTCCCTATGCTCCAGGTACAATTTTACAAGGTTGTAAAGATGTCTTACTTTGTATTTGGTCATAGTCCTTTCTTTATATAATTGTTATTTGTGACCCGGTATCCACAACAATTTCTAACGTATAACCATCTATTAGAGCCATGCATCTCGGCTGATCCTGGTGATCGAACTCATTGATTTGATTCACCATCAGTATCAAGTCATCTAGATGTTTATCCAAATCGTTGAACTCAATATTTACTTCTTGTACTGTCAGCACGTTCTTGAAGTGTGACACCGCCTGACACACTTTGGGGAAAATAATCCTTTCTGTCACACGTTCTACATTCTTTGCCAAGGGCAGGGCAATTCCTATATGAAGCCACAGGGTTATTAGATCCACAGCGGTAACGATCAGCTTTTATGTGTTCATTGAATATTTGCACAGTTGTGTTCATTTTACTTTTTATTCATAGAGTCTTGTCTCCTTCAGGCGTTTGTGCTAAATTGAATTCACTAGACACATCATCTGGTTTGCGTAACATTTTAATCCCTTTTGATGAATGTCATAACTCTTAATTCGCTAATCACTGTATCCAATGTGGGATTTTTATGGCACAACAGGTTTTCCTGTGCCTTGGTGCATGTAGTGCGTGTTACCAATTGATCTCGGATCATTTCATCAGAAATTTTGGATAGCACAATGTGCTGCAAGCATGCATAATGTAGCTGCATGAGCTTCCACTGATTCTCATATGCCTGGTATCTATAATAGAAATTAAGCTTTTCCATTATGATGCTTACACAATAGTTACACATTCTTCTATTTGCTTCTATGTATGTAGCATAGTCTTCTTCTCCTTTAGGCTTTACTGCAGGTCTTGCATTATCAAAAATACAACTGCCCTCCCTTGTATGCTAAGGCACTTTTGTGCTCTGAGCTAAATTCTAGCCAATTAATAGCTACCAAATGCATTTCAAAACTTTTTATCCACTGTCCCCACCAATCTCTGGGTACTCCAGGCACATCCCAAAACTTTCCTGCCGTTGAAATGGCATTCATCATTCCAGTCACTATGATTTGCACAAGCCACTATTTAGCTGGTTCTGACATCATATAGAAGATATAAATATTGCCATACAGAAATATTGGGTCAAAAATATAATTTTTCTATACAAAAATATAGAAAAATATATATTATTTTACATTAACATTGAAAAATATATACAAAAATATTGTTTTTTAATATATAGTTTAAATAAGTAAATCTTAAATATTTTAACATATAAAATTACTATAATGTAAATTAAATGTTTAAATAATATTTAAAAACACATATAAATATATACATATTTAAACAAACAATACACATATATATGTACGTGGGCATGTTTATAGACACATATATTATAAAACTATTATAAAAAATATTAATTTAAATTTAAATTATAATTTTCTTTAAATCTTGCAATATAAAAAGTGTATATATATGTTTATATTTACATACACATGAACAAATAAAAAATGTAACAAACTGAAAAATATTTAAAATATTTCCAATTTAATTAAACATTTAAAGTAAACAATAGATAAAAAATACGTTTTACTAAAAATATCTTTAAAATTATATGAATTAATATATATAAAAAATATAAAATAAAATATACAAACACATCATATTAATATATATTTAAACAATAGTAACAAAACTATAAGACTCTAGGAATAATAAATATACTATTTCCACTCAAAACTATGCAACAGT
Organism: Triturus cristatus; assembly: GCF_964204655.1. NCBI lineage: Eukaryota > Metazoa > Chordata > Amphibia > Caudata > Salamandridae > Triturus > Triturus cristatus. Next base: position 1,245,192,106 of record NC_140590.1, on the reverse strand, counting down.
AGGGAAAGTGTTGAATTCAGGAAGGGGTAAAATTTACTATTCCCACTCCAGTTTGTCCAACAGTAGGGAAAGCATCAATGCTTTCCCTACTGTTTGAGGCCCCCCCTTCGACCCCAAACCAGAGGCCGCGGAAGAAGGGGGGCACTGCCAAGGGTCCCCAAAGTCGCTTTACGATAGGCTTTCAATGCCGGAAAGCTCGACATGGAAAGCTTGTCGGAAACTGGCAGGATAATCCCGACGGCAGGAACACCATCCACACGGGATTATGTGGCGGTTCTGATTGAAAGACAGCTGGATTGGCTGGCCAGTTTAAAATCCGACCACTGTCATTTTAAGACGGTGGATTTTAAACCATGGATGTCGGTCAGAGGCTATCCGACCGACAACCAAATTAGGCCCTGTGTGTCATAATAATAATACCAGTGAATCTTATAAAACAAAGTGGAGCAATTTCAACTGACCCAGAGACTGTCAAGTGTATAAAGCCAAATTCACAGGACAGAAAAAGCTCAACATAAACAGGGTGGCACGGCTTTCCTTGTCATGCAAGGACCTTCGTCTGAATAGTGGTTTTTTGCATGTTGTATGTTTTGTATTGCTCTGCAACATTTGTATTGTGCTTCATATGCCTGATGAGCCATAGATGCACTCTCCTTTCCATCGATTCCTAAGTGCCTTTTTCAGATAGTAAGGTTTGAAAGGAGTTGGATGAAGTTCTCAGCTTCATGTTGAGCAGCTCTTTTGCTCTTGATGTTCCCTGTGGGCTGCTTCAGGCTTTCCTTTTCCCCATACCCAGATAGAGTGGCAGTTCGGGTCAGGGAAAACAAGGATGCCCTCAGGTTGTTTATTCCCTCTTTCTTGCTTGTCTTATTACTCTGAGTCTGACAAACCTGAGGTCTCAGCCTCTATAGTGATTTTGCAGATGGACAATGCAGGTAATAGAGGAAAGAGGGTCTTACCACAAGAGCTTGATGGTGATCCGGGTCTGCCTCCTGGGGCCTTGAGATCACTGGTTGTTGTAGTCCCCAATTAGGGCAGATTACTGCAGTCAAGTGTCCCATGCCGTGGGAGAATTAAATGAGCTTTATAGTGCTTGATGAGCACAGGTGGTGAAATGATCAGGGTCTGCCTCCTGGGGCCCTGGGATCACTGGTTGTTGTAGTTTTCAATTAGGGCAGATTACTACCGTCAAGCGTCCATTTCTGAAGTAATAACAGCAGAACTACAAGAATGTTGCAGTCAAGACGAGACAGCACCATTGTAGTGGTAGCATGGACCTCTTATGGGAACCCAAAATTTGTCAAAGGCATCCTGTCATGGGTAAGCTTTGTTAAGCCACTTGATTTACTTGTAGTCGAAGGGTAAGAGTGAGGTCCATGATTACCTCGAGGTTCTTCACTTGAGCTGAGTGTGGTGGTGATGTTCCTAGTTCATACAGCCAAATGGTTGAAGGCTGATGTTTCTTCCACTTGTCATGTGGAAGAAACACCATGTTTGCATGCTTGAGGGATTTATCAAAAATCCTTGGATCGCTTGCTTGTAAGCCTTTCCCCATGTAACCCGAGTCAGGGTCAGAAGTGCTTTCAATCTTTAAATGATTTACGTATCATCAGTGTTGGACCAGGCACTTTCTACAGGGTCATCCCCAAACATTTTGTGTTCCTCCTTCATTTTTACTGACCTCGTTGCTGGCCTTCACAGGGTCAGACTGATTTGCATATGGCCATGTCTGAACTGGGGTGGCAGAGTGGGCTAAAGAACGGTGATGGATTAAACCCAGATCAGTTGACTGGGGGTGAGTGCTTGCAATGTTCAACACTCCGTCCATCATTTTCTTTGGTTTTGCTTTGTTTGCCATAACTTGGCAGGGTATGCTCAGACGTGAGTCCCTTGCACACTTTGCCACTGGATTCAAGCAAGCCTGGCTGAAGACGGCTGAAATGCCAGAAACCAGTCCTAGGAAGCTTGTTTCCGGTCCAGGGAAGGCATGGCTTGGCAGTTCGGGCTGGACTGTTCCCATGAGGCACAGGGTCAGACTGATTTGCATATGGCCATGTCTGAACTGGGGTGGCAGAGTGGGCTAAAGAACGGTGATGGATTAAACCCAGATCAGTTGACTGGGGGTGAGTGCTTGCAATGTTCAACACTCCGTCCATCATTTCCTTTGGTTTTGCTTTGTTTGCCATAACTTGGCAGGGTATGCTCAGACGTGAGTCCCTTGCTCACTTTGCCACTGGATTCAAGCAAGCCTGGCTGAAGACGGCTGAAATGCCAGAAACCGGTCCTAGGAAGCTTGTTTCCGGTCCAGGGAAGGCATGGCTTGGCAGTTCGGGCTGGACTGTTTCCATGAGGCACAGGGTCAGACTGATTTGCATATGGCCATGTCTGAACTGGGGTGGCAGAGTGGGCTAAAGAACGGTGATGGATTAAACCCAGATCAGTTGACTGGGGGTGAGTGCTTGCAATGTTCAACACTCCGTCCATCATTTCCTTTGGTTTTGCTTTGTTTGCCATAAATTGGCAGGGTATGCTCAGACGTGAGTCCCTTGCTCACTTTGCCACTGGATTCAAGCAAGCCTGGCTGAAGACGGCTGAAATGCCAGAAACCGGTCCTAGGAAGCTTGTTTCCGGTCCAGGGAAGGCATGGCTTGGCAGTTCGGGCTGGACTGTTCCCATGAGGCACAGAGTCAGACTGATTTGCATATGGCCATGTCTGAACTGGGGTGGCAGAGTGGGCTAAGAACGGTGATGGATTAAACCCAGATCAGTTGACTGGGGGTGAGTGCTTGCAATGTTCAACACTCCGTCCATCATTTCCTTTGGTTTTGCTTTGTTTGCCATAAGTTGGCAGGGTATGCTCAGACGTGAGTCCCTTGCTCACTTTGCCACTGGATTCAAGCAAGCCTGGCTGAAGACGGCTGAATGCCAGAAACCGGTCCTAGGAAGCTTGTTTCCGGTCCAGGGAAGGCATGGCTTGGCAGTTCGGGCTGGACTGTTCCCATGAGGCACAGGGTCAGACTGATTTGCATATGGCCATGTCTGAACTGGGGTGAGAGAGTGGGCTAAAGAACGGTGATGGATTAAACCCAGATCAGTTGACTAGGGGTGAGTGCTTGCAATGTTCAACACTCCGTCCATCATTTCCTTTGGTTTTGCTTTGTTTGCCATAAGTTGGCAGGGTATGCTCAGACGTGAGTCCCTTGCTCACTTTGCCACTGGATTCAAGCAAGCCTGGCTGAAGACGGCTGAAATGCCAGAATCCGGTCCTAGGAAGCTTGTTTCCGGTCCAGGGAAGGCATGGCTTGGCAGTTCGGGCTGGACTGTTCCCATGAGGCACAGGGTCAGACTGATTTGCATATGGCCATGTCTGAACTGGGGTGGCAGAGTGGGCTAAAGAATAGTGATGGATTAAACCCAGATCAGTTGACTGGGGGTGAGTGCTTGCAATGTTCAACAGTCCGTCCATCATTTCCTTTGGTTTTGCTTTGTTTGCCATAAGTTGGCAGGGTATGCTCAGACGTGAGTCCCTTGCTCACTTTGCCACTGGATTCAAGCAAGCCTGGCTGAAGACTGCTGAAATGCCAGAAACCGGTCCTAGGAAGCTTGTTTCCGGTCCAGGGAAGGCATGGCTTGGCAGTTCGGGCTGGACTGTTCCCATGAGGCACAGGGTCAGACTGATTTGCATATGGCCATGTCTGAACTGGGGTGGCAGAGTGGGCTAAAGAACGGTGATGGATTAAACCCAGATCCATAAGTTGGCAGGGTATGCTCAGACGTGAGTCCCTTGCTCACTTTGCCACTGGATTCAAGCAAGCCTGGCTGAAGACGGCAGAAATGCCAGAAACCGGTCCCAGGAAGCTTGTTTCCGGTCCAGGGAAGGCATGGCTTGGCAGTTCGGGCTTGACTGTTCCCATGAGGCACAGGGTCAGACTGATTTGCATATGGCCATGTCTGAACTGGGGTGGCAGAGTGGGCTAAAGAACGGTGATGGATTAAACCCAGATCAGTTGACTGGGGGTGAGTGCTTGCAATGTTCAACACTCCGTCCATCATTTCCTTTGGTTTTGCTTTGTTTGCCATAAGTTGGCAGGATATGCCCAGACGTGAGTCCCTTGCTCACTTTGCCACTGGATTCAAGCAAGCCTGGCTGAAGACGGCAGAAATGCCAGAAACCGGTCCTAGGAAGCTTGTTTCCGTTCCAGGGAAGGCATGGTTTGGCAGTTCGGGCTGGACTGGTCCCATGAGGCACAGGGTCAGACTGATTTGCATATGGCCATGTCTGAACTGGGGTGGCAGAGTGGGCTAAAGAACGGTGATGGATTAAACCCAGATAAGTTGACTGGGGGTGAGTGCTTGCAATGTTCAACACTCCGTCCATCATTTCCTTTGGTTTTGCTTAAAGAAATTGCTGCCCTACTGTGCTGACCTATTGCCTGCTACCCTCTTGTCTGAGGAAGAAGAATCGGACTTGCAACTTCATCTTGAACCCAGGACCCCAGAGTGACTCTAAGGGCTAGTCTGCTGGCCTCCTGATCTGAGCCTCAGGGACATAAAAGGCTCTCCACCCAGCTTTTGCACCCAGCTGCATCGTGTTTCTGACTCCCAAGTGGTGCCTGTCAGGTCCAGGATCCTTGGTGTGGCTCAGAAAGCTTAAATCAAGCTTCTGGGCTCTTTGCAACCACAAATGGGACCGGGGACACACCACTGGCACCACAAATCAGCTCAATTCGGCTGCCGGCCCGTCTCTTCTCACAGCAGCATCGACCACCTATAGGGGACTGCTAACACGAAGCTCCAGCCTGCCCATCTGCAACGCCCGCCCTGCTCTTCATGCCATGCCGACAGCCTCCTGCAACGCTCTCCTTGCTCCTCGTGGCCCTCCCCAACGAAAATGGGACTCTTGGCACAAAACTTGAGAAGGTAAACCATCAGCAAGACTAATTTGGGACTGTATCTGACTCACGCTCCATTGCGCTCAGCCTGAACTTTTGACTTTGACCTGGACCAGCATAGCCAGATAGACGCGGTTGACGCTTTATGTTTTTATGTAATAATCAAAGAAGAGGGAAAGAGAAGCTATGGTCCATCCGGCTTCCAATGGTTAGTTATAAATCAAGGGGGGAGAGAGAATGGACCACTTTTCCTGTGTGACCAGGGTCTTTCGGTAGTGTCCGTCATTAAAAAACCCTCATACAAGTACACAGGTCGATGGCGGTATATTTTCATTCTCCGCCTTTTGTGTACTGTTTCAGCGTCATCATTGGGTCTTTTTCTTTGTAAAATGCTGACCTCCGCCTGGAGGGAGACCCGCTGGTACTGTCAGTAGTGGTCAGAAATAGAGGTGAAGATGTGCTCGTGCTCTTGTGAAATGATTAAAATCCCTATGTCACTTGTAACCGCAATAATTTATTCGGGAGGCAGTGAATTGGGAGATTAAAACGAGGTGTTGTGCGTTTCTTAGAACGAGTTACTTATCTTACGCACTGTTTAGGGTCAACATGTTTCAGCCCTCTGTGTCTTCTAGGGGCTTTCGTCAGGACCGAAGTTAAATAGGCAGAGCCCCTTAGGCTCTGCAGAGAGAGGTGTACTCACCACTCTAGAGTTATCAGGTCAGACCAGTAGTATCTGTACCTTGTAGGCGTTTCATTGAAAAGCTTCATGGAGTCACCGGTGGGCCTCAGAATACCGATTATTTTCAGTTACCACACAGTGATTCACTTGTGCTGGCTAATCTCCCAATTCACTGCCTCCCGAATAAATTATTGAGGTTACAAGTGACATAGGGATTTTAATCCTCTCACAAGAGCACAAGCACATCTTCACCTCTATTTCTGACCACTACTGACAGTACCAGCGGCTCTCCCTCCAGGCGGAGGTCAGCATTTTACAAAGAAAAAGACCCAATGATGACGCTGAAACAGTACACAAAAGGCGGAGAATTAAAATATACCGCCATCGACCTGTGTACTTGTATGAGGGTTTGTTAATGACGGACACTACCGAAAGACCCTGGTCACACAGGACAAGTGGTCCATTCTCTCTCCCCCCTTGATTTATAGCTTTATGTTTTTAGTCACTATTGTACACTTTATTCTTTAAAAATGTCAGAACTCGGGTTCTACTGATTGGATTTTTGCCATTTTAGTCTTGTTTTTCTGTAGTATTTTCACTGTTTTATTGTTTGAAGTGTTGCACAAATACTTTGCACACTGCCTCTAAGTTAGGCCTGACTGCTCATGCCAAGCCTCCAGGGGCTTGAGCAAAGGTTAATTTGGGGTTTGTTTGTGCCTTACCTTGACAAGGCTTTGTGGCTGCTGCTTGACCAGGGCTCACACCCCAGTCGACCGGCAATAACCCAGTGTCTTACAATCAGCATAGTTATAGCAGCTGAGGTGAAAGAACGATGCTACAACAGGTAGTGGGTTGAGGTAGATGCTGAAAAGGAGGGGAGCAATGGTTGAGCCATGAGGTAAGCCCACTGAGGAGCATAATGGTTGACAAGTGCAGGGGTAAATTGATATGGTAAGCATTCTATTTGCGAGGTAAATTGGATTCATTTGAGTACAGTTCTTTGCATCCATAAGTCATGAAGCTTCTGTAGGACTACAGGGTGATGATAGATTGAGTAAGAGGACGGCAGCTACTCCGTGTGAGTAAATAGTTGCTTTGATTAATTCCATATCAGTAATGCCTCAACAGGCACATCATAGACATAAATGACTTTGGTAGTCAAGAAGCAGGTTTTTTTAAAAATTGAGTATACATTTCTATTGGCATTTGTATACAACAACCGTCCCACATCAGTATACAGTTTGTGGGAAAAAATAAACAACAAAAAAGAACCATATCCCCCTTCCCTCCCCATTGTGCTCTGTGACAGCACTCATAAAGGACAATATATTTGAACAAATGATACAGGTTTACAAGAGCCCGTCTGTGTAAAGGCCCCTTGACTTCCGCAACAAATACAGTCCTCACCAAGCACAAACTTTCAATTCAATTCCATCATTCTGCCTACCCACCCACCAATGTAACTCACTTCTCACGGGGGCAGGGCATCCGAGGGCTCCATACGCTTGACAATCATTGCCGCAGAGGCCTGAAGATCGTCTGGCAGCATGTTATCTCCAAGTGTTTTCCGCATATGGCACTCCCCTGCTACTGCCCATTCGGTCATATCTTGCCGCCAGTCAGTTACACTCTGGACAGAAGGGGACAACCACCTAATGGCCATCCTACTCTTAGCGAGCAACAAGCCCAAAAGGCGAAATTTTCTACTAAGCCTCTTTTTCCTTCAAGCAGTTATCAGTCGCAACAGACAGTGTCCAACTTAACTTCCCTGGGAATGGACCATCCTGTAACTGCGTTCGAGGCCTCCAAGCCTGTCAGCCAGTAGGTATCAAGCTCTGGCACCCCCAAAACTTGTGTATACATTCTCCACCAATCCTGGACCAGCATGGAAAAGAGGAAAAATGCCCTGGATTAATAGCATGCAGCATGGATGGGGTGAGGCATACCTGGTGGACTACGTTGCACTGAAGCAGTTTGAATCTCGCATTTGTGGAGCTCGTCTTTGCCCCTTTGTGCACACTCTCCAAGTCCTTATCTGAGAGGGGGGTCACCCAATATTTTGTGCCACCTAGAATGCACCCGCAGGATGCTTAATGGGAGGTCCTCCCACAATGCCCTGTACATAAGCGAAATCAGTTTCTGACCCCTAAGCACACTCAGTAGCACTCCTAGTGTCTCCAAGTCTTGATGAGCATCAGGAAATGAAGGCCAAATCTCACGGGCCATCGCCGCTATTTTGGAAAATTGTAAAAACTGTCCTGTCCCCAAGTTAAATGTTACCATTGCATCAGCCATAGTAATAAACCAATCATTAATATACAAGTCCTACAATGTGTCACACCCCGCGGCATGCCAGCTATCAACCGACATCGTCTGCTCTGAGTGCGAACTGGCGAAATACACATGCCTGGCGCATAGGGAGCCCTTAACCATACCTGTCTAACAGTTCTCTCCCATGCTCTGCACACCTGTCTGATCACATACGGCATCGAGTCCTGAACCCCAACCTCCAAAATCAAGAGCTCCGGCAAGGGGATACCTCTGCATGTACCTGGCAGCAACCTTTGCTACCAATTCTCCCCTTCATTGAACCAATGCACCACATGCTGCAATTGAGCCGCAAGGTAATATCGCTCTAGGCACGGCAACTCCAGCCCACCCTTCCTCCAGGGGTACTTGAGTGGGGCCAAGCTAACCCTCTTTCTCCTTTAGGCCCATATTGGTTCCACAATTAATTTGTCCAGTTCTACAAAATATCTTCTAGGGATTTCAAACATGGTGCCCTGAAAGATATACAGGCAGCGAGGCAAGTAATCATTTTCACCAGTGCTAGCTTTCCCGTCAGGGATAGTCAAAGAGTGTTCCAGAACTTCACTGTGGGCTTAAGTTCCTCCAATACCCTTCCAACATTCAAGGCTTCAAACGTTGCTGCCTCCCGCTCAATCCTGATCAGAAGATATCTAACACTAGACAACTCCCACATAAGACCCAGCCGAAGAAGGTCCTGAACTTGTCTTCCTCCCCAGTTCACCCAGCGGGAGCAATTTCGATTTGGTTCAGTTAACATGCAACCATGAAATGTCCCCAAATTCTGACAGAACGACAGGCATAATAGGGGCTGAGTAAGTCAACTGGAGCAGGTATACCAAGGCATCATTCACAAATAAGGAGACACATTTGTATTCTCACAAATCGCCCATCCTCATAACACAAAATGCAGCCTATACGCTAAAGGCTCCATTGCCAGTGTGAAGAGTTGATGGGACAAGGGACAGCCCTGCCGGGTTCCTTGAAACAAGAGAAAGTGCTGTGACACTGTCCTACCCACTAGCACCCTTGCCCTATGGGCACTATATAACAACTGCACCCACAGTATGCATTGCTCCCCGATGCCCACCTTCCACAGGACCTGCCAAAGGAATTCCCAGGACAGGGAATCAAACGCATGTTCTATGTTAAGCAGCATCAAAGAATATTGGTCGTTCGGCGTTGGCATCCCATGTGGCCATGCTGAACATGGTGGACTATGTCATAAGAGGTGATCTGTCATCAATTCCTTAACATCACCATTGCATGGTAAATCGCGGGCATATTTGGAAATGAACACTTGGTCAATCGTTGGGTATATCTGTTGCACTCACTTCCGGCAATATTTGATGTAAGCCCTGTACGGTCTGCCATACTAGTTAACCATGCTGTTGTACCATACCATGTACTTATTCATTTGCTCTCTACTGCATATGCTGTTTATTGAAAAATGGAAAAATAACAAAATGTCAATAAAGATATTTAAAAAAAAAAAATCAAAGAATATTGGTCGTCCTCTAATATTGGGGAATTCATAACCACCGATAGCCTCCTCAGGTTGCACATACTATTCCTGGGCGGGATAAAGCCACACTGGTCCTCATGTAGCAGATGTGGTAGGTGCACCAGAAACCTAGAGGCCAATATCTTGCTGTGTATCTTTATATCCACATTAAGCATCTAGAGAGGACGATAGGAAGACATCTCCTTAACATCCCTCCCCAGCTTAGGCAACATGACTATGGGCACTTCCCTCATGAAGTCGGGTAGATGTTCCCCATGTATGCTTTATTATAGACTTCTAACAAGCAGTCTGCAAAAATGCCCGCCCTGCATTGGTACATCTCAGCTGGTAAGCCATCCTCACTTGGGGCTTTGGCCCTCTTCAATGCCCGAATGGCTAGCATAACCTCTTCCTTAGTAAATAGGAGTATCCAAACTATCCCTGCTTTCTCTAGAAATGTAGGCCATTTGTAAGTCGGCTAGGTAAGCGTCGCCTGTCAAAGGCAGGAACATAGCAGGCACGGTGCATACCTTTTGGAGTAGTGCTTTAAAGACCTTATTGATACCCTGCTGCGTGTGCATCTCCTGCCCCTGTGCATTACGAATCCCCACCACCAGGGAACACTGGGTCTCACTGCTGAAAATCGTGGCAAGCATCCTACAGGCCTTATCCCTCTCGACATGGAGTAGCTGCCGATAACTGGTGCAAACAAGCTTATCCAATCGATCCCATGTCTTCAACAATTCCCACCAGTACTCTTGCCATTCAGCCAGCTGCCACAGCTGCTCAAGTATACACTTCGTGAGGGTGCTAAATCTCTTCTCCTGGACATTGATCATCCAAGACAATTGCTACTTTATGCCATACATCATGTTCATACACCCCCCTGCAGGACCACCTTCATTGCATCTCATTTCTTCGCCCTCGCATTCGCCTCAAAATAGTGATCCAGCACTTCAGCCACAGCATACATAAAGACTGGATCTGCTAGTGCCTCCACTCTCCGTCTCCACAGCGGTATCCTAGGGGCACTCTTGCCCACCCGATAGGGGATCAGAAGGGGGAATGATCGGAGAGATAGCACACCAAATAGGAGACGTCAACCACATTCTGGACCATAGTACTGGTTACCAGGCAATAGTCCAAGTGGCTATGGGTCCCTGTCGCTGGTGTAAAACAGGCGTATGTGCTGCTCTGAGGGTGATACACCCTCCACACATCTTGTAACCCAAGGCCTCCCATAACTTCCTGGAGGGCACTCATCATGGCTGGCTTCATATCCTTTTTAGGGGGTAAGCAGTCCAAATTACCATCCATCATACAGTGCATGTTACCAGCCATCATCACATCCAGACCAATGTGCCCCACCGCTGAACTCAATACCATCCCAATATATCCAGCATCATCCACATTCGGTGCATAAATGTTCACCAAACAAACGTCCCTAGAATTCAAGGTACTGAACACTATCACAAACCTCCCTTCAGAGTTTATGTTCAGACCTTTAGCAACAAAAGGGATCCCAGCTGCCATCCAAATTAACACCTCTCTGGCTTTGCTAGAGTAAGAGGATGCATAGACCTGTTCCCTCCACCTTCTTCTTAGCTCACCAATGCAGTCCCCCCAGGTATGCGTTTCCTATAAAACAGACACTGAAATTCCATAGAGCCTCAGATATAAATGCACTCCCTGTCTCTTATAATGTTGAGTCAATCCACGAACATTCCAAGTTAGGAACTACCAAACAGTGTCCATCCCTCCAAACAAGGTTGTACTCTCATGTCCAATAGCACTCCGCACTCACTTCGTACTTTCGCAACCATTCTCAAGTGATACACAGTTTGTCCAGATCTGCATTGTAGAGCATTTCTAAACTCCCAGCTCGCAGCTCAAACATCAACAATAATTCTGCCAGAAACCCCCCACCCACAGGCAGTGAGTCCAAAGAACACCAACTCTGAACTACCAGGCCAACAATCAGTACCCACCGCCTCATTGACCCCCCTCCCCGCCCCCAGAGGCCAAAGCCTCAACCTCCCCAGCTGCATCAATATGAGTGCCTAACATCCCATCAGGTGGTAAGGCCATAGGCACTCAAAGCACCACTATGGGACAATATCCCTCCATGGTCACCCGCCAGCACATAACGTAAGGGCCAGAAACTTAAAAATGGAATAAAAAGAATGAAATCACATCTTCTCACCCACCCGAACACAGTGATTACCATGAGAAGCACAGGGACTCTCCCAGTTCCACACACATTAGATTAAATTGTTAGAGCTGCAAAGAAAGTTTTTTGTTAGCTTACGCAGGAAAGTAACAAGGCAGTACCATAATGTCATCTCATATCAGTGCTATCACTCAGGGAAACCCGTCACCCCTATGCTCCAAGAATGAATCTCTAGTGTCCAGTACACAGTTGGATTCCTCCAATGTCCCATCTGGTAGAATTTGGATCCTACCTGTCTGCCGCATACCAGCACTTGTCTCCATGTCAACTGAACGCCTCCTAATGCAGGCAGATTGGCAGCTAGGGTCACCACCCACCCGCGAGTCTGATGACTCACCGGTGTCCTCCTTGGCCCCTCGCCAAGGGTGCCTAACCATTCGTGTGCATCAACCGGTGAGATGAAGAAGTAAGCCACACAGTCTCTTTCTGACTGGCAGATATTCTTTATGGAGTTCCTGCACTTTACGGGTGTAGTTGGGAAAAACCATAATGTTCCTACCTACATACTCCGTTGACCCATGGACTCGAATATGTTGGAGGGGTGCATCGTGATCCCTGAAATTAAAAAGGCGGGCAATGGAGGCAGGAGGGGGTGCCCCGGCGTGGGCACTGGTGCTAGCACCCGATGAGCCCGCTCGATGGTGAAAAACTTTGAGGGCTTGGCTTCAGAGTGTTCACAATCCAGTATTTCAGGAACAATTCAGTGGATTGTCCCTCCGCTTGTTCAGAGAATCCCACAAAGTGTGGGTTATTCCTATGTGTGCGACCTTCCGAGTCCTCCATCTGTTCTTCCATATGCACCAAAAGGGACTCAGTGAGCGTAATCCAGGGATCACCGATGCCCCACTCTTTTGTTGATCATGTTGCACTGTCCTCCAGGCCCCCAGCCGCTCCTTCAAACTCCTCTTATCTAGCTGGCCTGGCCTCCACACACCACAGGAACCAGCCCATGGCCATCAAATCACAACTTACGGCAGATCTGTCCCTCATGTTGGAGCTGCCCCACAACAGGGCCACAGCTCCAACACAACTGTTAGCATGCATGGGCCGCTCCCATAGCAACTCTAGTGCCCCAAATAATAACCTTGGCCCCCCCCAAAGCGGACTCCTCCTGCCTCAGGGGGATTCCAGGTGCCAGCCTCTTGCTGCAGTCACAGCGGTGCACTTCTCTGGAGCATCGCCTCATCTCAACCACGGCCTCGCCCCACTGAGCTCTCCAAGGCTGTTACTCCACTCCCTGCAGCCTGGTCCAGGCTGCTGCCAGCTTTCCACTACACAGCCCGTCACTCGCTGGGCTGACCAATTAGCTCCTTGGGCCGCCACTGTTCCCTGGGGCTCTCTCTGCAGCAGCGCCCACAGCTGCAGTCACACACCTCCCAATGAGCTTAGGGGCTGCAGTATTACAAGCCCGGAAATCAGGGGGGTTCCAGAAGACATTCACATCAGGATTTAATTGGTGCCGGCCGGAGCCGGCGGAAACACAGCTAGTTGGCCCTCTTGCGTGCCAAGCAAGAAAGCAGGTTGTTATCGTCAAAGAATGAAGATTTTGGTTTGAATGCAGATCTTGCAATCGCTTTCCCTAAAAAAGGAGTATTCACTATTGGTCAGTAGTTGGTAGGATCACAATAATCCAGACCATGTTATTAGAGAAGGCTTATTCAGAGCCAGTTTGAGCTCTTTTGGGACTTTGTTGCTTTACTTTCTATGTTATACATCCAGAACTACACGTGCCAGAATGCAGAGAAAATACAGGATTAAATGGCTTACTCCACTGTGAGATCTCTTGTGGTGTAGTATAATATATGAATATACCCCTGATGCCTGTGAGGGGGTACTTAACTATTCACAAGCCGTCCACTATCAGAGCCCTAAGCAGGAAGGGAAGTGTCTCTAACATGCTCTGTGCCTGAAAAAGAGTTGGATTATCCTGCAGCGTGGGACACCTGAACTCGGTGTGGGGCACTTCATTGCCCACAAGCCATCCACTTTTAGAGCCCTCAGCAGGAGGAGGAGGGGCTCGAATGCACTCTGTACTTGAAAAGTGTTTGAATTATTCTGCAGCGCTGGATGCCGGCAGCATGTGTTGGGGGGACTACATTGCCCTCAAGCCATCCACTCTTGGAGCCCTCGGGAGGAGGAGGGGCTCTAATGAGCACTGCACTTGAAAAGTGTTTAGATTATCCGTAGAGTGGGATGCCTGCAGCCTGTGTGGAAGAGCTTCATTGCCCAAAAGCCATCCACTCTCAGAGTCCTCAGCAGGAGGAGAAGGGGCTCTAACATGCTCTGTGCTTAAAAAAAAGCAGCATGGATTATCCTGCGGTGTTGGACGCCTATAGCCTGTGTGGGGGGACTTAATTGTTTACAAGCCATCCACTCTCAGAGCCGTCAGATGGAGGAGGAGGGACTCTAATTGCTCTGTGATTGAAAATCACTTGGATTATCACACAGTGCAGGATGTGCACGGTGTCATGGTGAAGCGTAGGTGTCTCAAAGCCCACAGAGGCCTACCGGACAAGGACACACTGCACACAGATTATGGTTGTGACGTGCTCTGCCCTCGAGCGGTCAGAGCACCTTTATTTGTGCCCTTTGGCTGTGCCCGGCCCTCGGGATGCCTTTTGGCAACATTGTAGGGTAGCTGCCGGGTGGCACACTACATCCCTCATAACCTTTAATAAAAGGAAACAAAATATGATAACGCAGATATCAGTAAATCAGAATACTTGGAGATCAGCATGCAAAATCTCTCAGCCACTGACTGGGCTGAGGATTGGCTCTCAGATGGTACGGAGAACCTCACTAGCCATCAGTTGCTCGCAGCGTCATTGGAGCCTCTCCTTCTACCGGCGACCAGATCAATTCTCAAGGACCACCTGAGCATCTGCCTTAGGAGTATCTTCACTCGGGCTCCCCGGCTCTCCTTCAGAAACCCCCTCCTCGGGCTCTTCCAAGCCGGGCTCTTCGACAGCCCCAGTCTCCATCTCTGTGATATTCTTGAGACTTCCACGTTTCCTCTCACAGCGATGATCATGGTACCCCACACTCTCATGACCTCCTAGGTCTCTTTCTCAAATGGTGTGCGATACTTCCATCCTGGATGGTGACCATGCATGACCACTTTATCTCCCATGCCAATGCAGGGTTCTGATGCTCTCCTTCTACAACTGGCCTTGTCATTGTTGGTCCTTCTCCTTGCTTAATCGGCCATTACATCCACTACCGCCAGTTTCCACTACGGTCCCGCTGTCACTATATCCCAGCCGGACCTCTTCATGAGGAGAACACTGGGCGCACACCCTGTTGTGCAGTGCCGCGTCTGGTGATATTCCCTTAGAAACTGCTGCAGGCAGGTTTTAAGATCTTCACCTTTTTCAAATCCAATAATGAGTACTTTGTCGTTGTAAACCTCTCTACTTCACCATTGGCCTGATGCCTTTGCGGAGTGATCCTCCTAAGTCGTATCTTGAGGCTGTACAGGTAGTCCTTGAAGTCTTGACCTTGAAAATAGGGAGCATTGCCTGTCTTGACCTCATCCAGTAGCCATAGTAATGCGAAGATACGGTTCAATGCTGGCTTCA
Source organism: Triturus cristatus (assembly GCF_964204655.1). Taxonomy (NCBI): domain Eukaryota; kingdom Metazoa; phylum Chordata; class Amphibia; order Caudata; family Salamandridae; genus Triturus; species Triturus cristatus. Next base: position 1,245,176,916 of record NC_140590.1, on the reverse strand, counting down.
CACACTCAAAGAAGGTCGACCTGACCAGGTCCACCACAGTAAACTTAGAGTGACTGTCCATCAGTACCAACTAAAGTCGATGGTCTAGAAAACTCCTAAAATCCATGCTTTTGTCTGCCCATGGTGTGGTGCTGGGCGGTTCCTTGGTCACTGGTGCTACTGGAGGTTCTCCATTAGTTAGAATACAGGATCAACAGCTCTTCACCCACTCTTCCACTTGCTGGTCCATTCCCGGGAACCATACTTTGCTTCAAAAACAGCTTTCATTTTGGCCACACCCAGATGCCTTTGATGAATTAGTTCAATGGTGCGGGCCCACAGCGTGCAAGGAATAATGATCAGTTCAGAAACCACCCTCTTGGGCGTTTACCGAGTGCTTAAGGCAGCGCCTTTATGAGGGCGGTATGGCTGCGCTCATTCTGTTGGATCTTCGCCCAGACTTCTATATAGTGTCTCACTCCAATCTGAAGGAAAGACTGATTGCCCTGGGCCTTGAGGGCTCAGCCTTGGCGTGACTTAGATCATTTTTGACAGATCATACATTTTAAGCTATTTCCTCCAATGCTCTGAGATCAAGAGTCCCCCAGTGTTCATTATTGAGCCCTTTACCGTTTAATATCTACGTTCGCCCTTTGGCGGATAAAGTGGAGAGGTGTGTTCTGACAACTCAGATGACACACAGATCATCTTTACATTGTTGTCTGAACAGAATCATGGTTCCTCAGATTCACATCTCCTTATGGATGAACAAAAACTCTCTCAGTCTCTTATCACTGGCCCGAGTCTCTAGGGGCTCTGCCCACTCCATCTCACAAAGTCAAGAATCTGGGATTCCTTTTGGATGACAAATTGTCTATGAAGCCTCAAGTGGCTAAGGTGACCGGCACTTGTTTTGTGGTTCTTAAAAGACTCAAAAAGATCATTTGGATGATCCCAGCACCCATTCAAAGGACTGTGATCCGGGCTTTGATGATAGCCAGATTCAACTACAGCAATGGGTTGCATTTGGGAGCTGATAAGGCTACAACCCACCAGCTGCAATTTGTTTAGAATGCAGCTGACAAGTTGTTCTACCGACTTCCAAAGAAGTCCTCAGTCTCCAATCTTCTTTGTGAGCTTCCCTGGTAGACAATTCCTAACTGTATCAAGTTCAAAGCCTAATGCTGTATGTTCAAGGCTAAAGCAGGATCTGGACCACGGTACATTCAGGACTTGGTGTCGCTTTATCATCCTTCTAGATCCTTGCAATCTATGAATCACTCCCTGTTTAGTGTGCCTAGGTTCAGCTTGACTCATATGAAAGGGCGTTGCTTTTCATTTTTGGGCCTGAAGTTCTGAAACTCTCTCCCAGAGTCACTGATAAGCTACACATCTCTCTGTGTTTTCCGTAAAGGTTTGAAGACTTGGCTCTTTAATCCAAAAATTTCTCCCCTACCTGCTTTGCGCTGGGAAGTCCTTCGGGGTAGCTGTGCGCATTATAAATTCATATAAGAAAAATAATAATAATGATCTGGTGCCCTCAAATGATGAACCCTTCTTCGCTCTCGTTCAGTTCTTCCCAACACCTCAATAGATGTGCCCGAGCCTCTCGCTCCTCATTGGTCAACCCTCGACTGCTGTCAAGTAAATTCTTCCATTGTTCCCTTTTCAATGCCTCCTTGGCCCTCGCGAAGTCTGCATCTGACAGCGTGGCATCCACTATTTCTTCTAGGGATAGGACCCGGTGGCACGACACCATGGTAATCAACTGTATGAACTCCTTTGTTCCGGGGTCATCATTACACTCGCACCCATGGCAACAGGGTGGCGGGAAAAGTAATCAACCAGGTTGTTCACCCCCAGCCAGTATACAGTGTTAAAGAAGTATTGCTGAAGCTTGACTGCCCGTCTTTCTATCCTTGGTGGTCCATTTCGAGTCATACCCATGAACAGTGGTACCAGGCGTTTGTGATCGTGATCACCTTGAACTTCTGGCCGCAGAGTTAGAGCTGAAAATGCTTGCATGCCTATCAAATGGTCAATGCCTCTCTCTATATTTGAGCATATCTGGTCTCCACCAGTGAGCGCCCTGCTTGCGTATGCTATGGGTACCCATTTGCCTCTCAGTTTCCTGCAGGAGTATTGCTCCTAGCCCCATTGAGCTACAGTCCACGATCACTTCAGTGGGTAGAGTGGGACTGAAGTATGCCATAGTGGCGTCATGGAGTAGGGCCTTCTTGATCTCCTGAGAAGCATGCTTCCCTGCTATCCAATTTCCATGGAGAGTCCATAAACGTCATCGCTCGGTGAGGGTCAGACAGGGTGGCCGGTTGGGGATAAACCGGCTGCAATAGTTAGCCATCCCCAGGAAGCTGGTTCCTCAGCACTGCTGTCGATCCGATGGTCTCAACTATCTCGGGATCTACCTGGAGACCCTGCTGAGAGAACCTGCATCCAAAAAACTCCACCTCGTTGCGGTAGAATGTAAATTTCTGCCAGTGTAGGGTCAGTCCTCTCTCCACCAACCATCTTAAGGCGGCACGTAATCGGGTGGGATGTTTCTCAATAGTGTTGGAGAATATGAGTATATCATCACTCACACAGATAACACCTATTAAACATGACAACGTTTCTCGTATTGCTTCTTGAAAAACCTTGACTGCTTTGGAAACTGAGTCTTTTAAACCGGCCGAGCCCCACATGAGTGGAGAATGTTGTGATGTAGCGGGAGGATTCTTCCAACACCAACTGATGATACCTGAAGTTCAGGTCAATTTCTTGAAAACCAATGGGCTCCATTCATGTCAGCTACAATTTAGGCGATCATTGGAGTTATGTGCCTCTCCCTTCGAATCACTTGACTCAGTATTCACATGTCCACACATAGTCTTATTGCCCCAGACTGCCTGGGTTTCGGGGCAATCAAAAATGGTGAGATGAAAGGAGTGGACCCAGTCATCTTTTTAAATACTCCAGCTTGTTCCCATGACTCTAACTCGTTCTTGACTAGTGGTCTGAGGTGAAACTGTGCTCTTCTGTGCTGTAATGCCACATGGTGGACAGACTCATCAATATGAAGTTTGACTTGCACTTCCTTCAGGCACCCCAGCCCCTGGAATAGCTCTGGAAAAGACTTCAAAAATGTTCTCGGCAGGGGATTGGTGTATTTATTTTGTGGAGACCAGATCGAGGTCCTCCGCTGTGTGGCAGCCCATAGCATTCCTAACTCACTGGTGGACATGTGGAATCTGGTGCGTATCTTTCAGCACCATGAGCCAACTCTACCTCTATGACTCCCCGCTGCGGAATGGCATCAGTACCTCCATTAGGGTATATTTTGGCTTTCGTGTTAAGACCCGTGGTGAATCAATTTCCCTTATTTGCTCCTCATCGATAACATTCACAGATACCCCTGTGTCAATGAGGGCAGCGATCTGGGCCCCATTAATGTCCACTTGGCACATGGGCAGAGACCTTCTTCTTTGATTGTTTCTCCCCGTAAAATATATGGTGAACCCTTCTTCTTCATCCCCTTTCCCTCTGGTTGGTTGGCGCCTGCACTTCTCTTCCACATCGGGACACTCTCTTCCCCTAACGACAGCGGCCGGAGTTCCATGCTTCTCCTCCCCCCTGCATTTGCCCTTGACGAAACATCAGAGCTGGGGCGCACCCTCCTGAAGTGGTAAAGACAGCCGCACTTGAGGCATGGCTTGCCGTCCACTGGGCACCCTCTGGGTGGCTAGTGTACAGACCCACAGTTTCCACAACTCTTGTTGCGGGGTCCAGGTCCAGATGCTCTGTGTGATCTCACTGGGCGCCTCTGTTTGGCCTTCACCTGCTCCACCTTGATTTCTACAGGCGTCGTGGGCAGCGACCCTCTGGACTGGCAGGCCAGAGACTCCTCCATGTCCCCGGCTCCGCTGTCAGACCATTTGTGTTAGTGGGAGAGTATCAGATGGCATCCAGTGAGATCCCAGGCTGCTGCAGAATGAGCTGGCGAAGGTTCGACGACCGCACCCCTGACACAGCCGGGCCCTAATTAATTTAGTTTGTCAATGCCCGAGCACGTGCTAGCCAGTTTGCGCAGCTGCGCGAAGAAAATGTCCACTGACTACCTCCCAGCTTGTTGCGACTGCTATAGTTTAAACCTTTCATAATCAGGATTCAACTGGGAGTCTAAATGTCTTTATAAGAGCTGCGACAGCGGCATAAAAATTGTGGTCAGCACATGTGTTAGGTAAGTTCTTGAAGAGATGGTACAACTCATTACCCCCCATGTGCAGCATCATTGATATCTTGACTGCTCTGTCAGTCTCTTGGGTGAGGCGAAGGTAATGCTACAAATGACTAACAAACAACACAGTTCAAGGGGAGAGTCCAAGGGAATGAGTTTAAAGACCACTAAGGATTATATCCCCAAACAACTAGTATTATCAAACAATGAAAATCCTAGGGTCTAAACAATTACCGGAGGTACCAGTAAACGAAAAAGCAAAAGAACGAAAAGAAGCAAAACAACACCACCTCCAAGTTGTAACTAAACCGGTGCGGTAATGGTCAACCTATTTGGTAAGAATTGGCAAACAGAGTGCGTCTAAGGGCAAATCCCTTTTAGGACGTAATCCCTCACTCACCAATGGTGACATGCTTCATCATAGGGACTCTCCTCCCAAAGGAAAATCCTAGTTCCTTTGGGGGCTACAACCCCCTCACTGAGAGGGAGGAGCTCAGGGATGTTTTGTTTATAGTTTTAGAGGATCGACTAAATCCACATATGATGAGCCAGGATGTATGAGTGAAGATGCAGCGCAAACAATATAGAAGAATTAGTGAATATGTGAAAACAAGTGATGGTTAAAACTGGCTAGGAGGCATCAAAACTATACTTTAATCAGGAAATGCCCACTGTCAGGATTAAAAAAGCAGTGAGTGCACCTGCGGTATGGATTTAAACCGCTATGGTGTAAATTTAGATGGTCAACATGTTGCCAATGACAGTGCTCTGGCCCCATATCCTTTTCAGTTTTTTTTCACTTCACTCTTGGCAGTAGCTTGTTTGCAAGGTCCTGACGAAAGCTTGATCCAGTTTGGGTCTTCTAGGGCTGAAACATGTTGACCATCTAAATTTACACCATAGCGGTTTAAATCCATTAAAGTATAGTTTTGTGGCCTCCTAGCCAGTTTTAACCATCACTTGTTTTCACATATTCACTAATTCTTCTATATTGTTTGCGCTGCATCCTCACTCATACATCCTGGCTCATCATATGTGGATTTAGTTGATCCTCTAAAACTATAAACAAAACATCCCTGAGCTCCTCCCTTTCAGTGAGGGGGTTATAGCCCCCAAAGGAACTAGGATTTTCTTTTGGGAGGAGAGTCCCTATGATGAAGCATGTCACCATTGGTGAGTGAGGGATTACGTCCTAAAAGGTATTTGCCCTTAGACGCACTCTGTTTGCCAATTCTTACCAAATAGGTTGACCATCACCGCACCGGTTTAGGTTACAACTTGGAGGTGGTGTTGTTTTGCTTCTTTTCGTTCTTTTGCTTTTTCGTTTACTGGTACCTCCGGTAATTGTATAGACCCTAGGATTTTCATTGTTTGATAATGCTACAAATGACCCATCCACTGGCGCCATTGTGGCACAGCTGTTGCTGGGTCCGCCAGTTGACTGAACGGCGGTGATGCATTGATGGGGGGTTGACTCCCCACTCACTGCCTGCCACCAGCCCTCCACGTGGGCCCTGCAGGGATCTTCCTCCCTGGGGCGTATAACAGATGCCAGCTCTTGATCGGAGCATAGGCATCCTTGGGTGGTTTCAAACTGCCGCCAGCTCCAGACTGGAGCTTGAGTACGCGGCCTCCCTAGGCAAGGTACACAAGGTCACAGGGTCTGCAGGAGGGGCTAGCAGCCATGTTTGCAGCAATGCACTTCCGAGGCAGTAGGTGGCATAGTGCTCAGTCCAGCGCCCACCGCTTACCTCGTGGTCGCCACACACTGGGCGGCCGAGCACCACAGCATACAGTGCGAAGCTCCGGCAGCGTCCCGACATAGTCGCACCGAGGCCCCAAAACAGCAGGGCAGCTGATGCATGTGGGCAACCACTGCACACTCCGGGAGACGGCCGCCTCATCGCTAGTGTCGTGGTGGAGCCTAGGTGGGTGAGGCCCCGCAGAAGCCTACGGGTCGATGCCAGTAAGAACATACTGCACACAGATTATGGTTGTGACCTGCTCTACCCTTGAGAAGTCCGATCACCTTCATATATGCTCTCAGGCCACACCCGGCCCTTGGAGTGCCTCTTGGCAACATATTAGGGTAGCGTCCGGATAACTCACTACACACGGGACGCGCCTGGGTGAGTTACCAGAGGAAGACCAGTCCAACAGTGGGCCAGTCTTCGCCCTTCATCGCCCATAAGAGGCTGGCCTGGGCAATCCATCATTGAGGTGTAATCTTTTGTTGCGACAAGGTACCATTGTTTTTGCAGTCATTACTATCTATCTTGTGGATTATGTGTCCCCTGTCTACCTTGCCTCATTTGCTAAGATATCGTATGTGTGTTTAAGTGCAGAATAGTCATTAGCTGTTATGGGGAAACAATATTTGGGACTCACAAAAACCAATATTGTGGAATCTCCATCTAGTAATATGACTTTGGAGGGGTTCTTTAGGGCGGCTGTGGGGATCATTGACAAGGAGATCCAGTTGGCCGAGTGATGCCTCTCTCTGCTGACTTTCTGGCCCAAGAACTACCATCTGTCAGCTGGTTCATTTCTCTGGCAGTCAATGAACCACCTAATACAGAGATTGAGAAGCCTTGTGGTTCTATTCTCAATTCAGCTTCTAAATATATTCCCACTACTATTTGGATCCCAGTTGATCTGGCCATATTTGCCAAAAGCAAAAAAGGGAACATGGTCAGAAGAGATGTGACCCTCCCGCAGCTTTGGCTCCCCCCCATCCATTTTGCAGAAATGCCATGGAACGGTTTAAGTCAAATATGGTCATGCGTGTTAATGAACATTTAATAACCACCTTGGAGACCTGCCTTCGGACCTTATTTGCAAGCCTAGTTGTTGTAAACAAAGCTCCATGTTGTGGGTTGGGATGATGGTAACACTGTGCTACCTGGGGCACTGCAGGATACAATTGTAATCGCTGAGCCGCCTAATTCAGTTGAGCATGCGGCTCAAACGAGTAACAATAGGAACTCCAAGGGGCCTAGCACGCATGCAAACCTCCCTATTAATGATTACCTGCTTGTACCACTACAATCACATATGAGTGCCACCGGATCCACCCTGTCGACTCTGAACCCTCAAGAGCATTCACTGGGACCAACTGTTTTCACTGCTGCCAGAGAGAGTTTGGATAGGAACAAGAGCATCTCAGTCTGCCATCTGTCTCTAGTAGCTTGTCCCTATCTTTTATTTCCAGTTGATGTGCCTAAGTGGTCCAATAACAAATGTGAAACTACGAGGCAGCTGGTGAATAAAGTGGCCCATTGGCTGAATAAGAATACTGATTAAAAGATTGTGGGTGTTTGCTGACATCCTGTTTGCACACAGGGTGGGGTGGGTGGGTATTGGTGTCAAGGAATTTATGGGTGATTGCATTAATGTTAATTTCAGAAAGCCACAGGTAGTTGGTGACTTGTTGCAGATGTTTACTTTTGGACAGGCTTCGACTGGGAGTATTACCTACCCCTGGACTTTTTCTACAGGGTTTAAGAACTGCTGCGGAACCCCTGAAATTCAAGAGAAATATGCTAGCTTTATTCCTAGGGATGTAACAATACCAACCTTTAATCAGTATTCAGCACTTTTAAACCTGCAGGAATTAGATTGACTAGGTAATTCATGTGACGTGGGGGAAATCCCCGCACTGGGGAGCTCATTGACATCTACTTCTCAGTCTGTCTGTGGTATATGGGGTTGTACTCGGTGTGGTTCAGCATGCGAGCCCTCTGGAGATGGTGCCTTATCTTGGCCTCAAGTTTTGTGTTCCACCCGGGAGGAGTCAACGAAAATAAGTGGAGGGCTTAGTGAGATCAAACTCCAGAACTGGAATATCGCAGGGACTGCAGGAAAATTGAGCATTGAAAGTGGGGTGGAATTTGTTAGGTCATATGATATAGTTCTATTCCAGAAAATCTGGGCTATTAACTAGATGTTTTGTAGGGGTTTATACCTGCTTTACAGTCCCAGCAACTCTATCGCCAACAGGGCGAGACAGAGCAGTGTTAACTGCATAGTTTGAGGCAAATTTCGCATGTTCCATGACCTCAAATCTTACTGACTCTGATTTATTTCAGGCTTTTTATGTGGCATGGGAAGATACTTTTAATCTGTTTATTATTCATTTTTACAATGATAATTGTTCATGAAATGCCAACCCAAATATATCCAGCTCTTTGATTTTATAGACCGCCACATCTACGCTCCTGTTACTCAGAATCTGTTGCCCACTGTGGTACCAGTGGGTGGTTTATATGCCAAGTTAGGAAAGCAGCCCAACATTCCCACTGAGTTTATTTCACAGTAGAGAGTGGGGACCTTAAGGCCAGGGGCAGTATCACCAGGGAAGCGTGCTGTTTCTGTGCCTTCTTGAGTTTAACCTCTGTAGTGCCATCTATTTCTGGACATCTCCCCCGGCTAGAATTCCTACCTATATTTCCAAATGAGACAGCCACCTCCTGAATCTTCTGATGGAGGGGGGTACAGAGTCCAGCATTTATAGTGATCACCTAACCATCACTATGGCAGTCCCTATGATGGACAAAAGTAGCCATGATGGCGAGTGCTAGTGAGCTCACCATCAAAGATAATAGGCACCAGTTGGCCTGGATTGCTGCAGATCTGCCATGGATTTTGCCCAGACTTTGTGTTGCCCATTTGCCTCCGGTGATCGGTGCCTTACATTTGAGCCCTGTCCCCTGAAGTCAGTCAAGGACTGTGACGAGTTGGGCAAAATTATTAGAGATTATCTGATTAAGCCGAGTAGGGCCTGTGTAGAAAGGCCCCAGCCCTGGTTTGATAGGGAATGTAGATTAGCCTGTACCCAATTACACCAAGCTCTTTAGGCCATCCCCAGAGGTAATACTGCCGTCGCAAGCTGTGGGAACGAATAGAAGCTACAGCGTAAGAAATTTATTTGCCCTATTTTTAAGAATTGCTACTTTGAGCAAGTAAGGCCCGCATTGGTCTATCTACAAATGCTAGGTTCATCATTGGTATGCTTCGGAGTGGCCAGCTATCTCACTGGGGCTATTAGATGTAGAAATCAAATGTAGTTCTGTGGATCTCCCCCATTTCTAAGTTTGCTTGATATTTGGAGAATGTGGTCCTTTTTAGTTTTGTTTTTCTTTTCTTTTTGATAATGTAATAATTTTTAAATATCTGGGCTGACATACTTTTTAATGTGATTGTTCGCCAATTATTTGCTTAATTATGTATTTATGAAATATTGTTTATTGTATGTTTGTCTGAAAAGATTTTGTAGTTTATTTTGATTGTAACTATTTGCAAATGAATTTTTGCTGTATGCTTTGATGGTTTTAACTTTTAACCGAATAAAGCTATTGTTGACTGACTGACTGACTGAATAGAAGCTAGCCTTAAGGAAAAGGAAAGAAGAGTCCAGTGTGAAGTGTGGGAAATGTTACTTACCGCTTGTAATGTAAAATATGCCAGGTTGTTCTGTCATGCTAAGTACAGCAAACTAATTATTAGAGGTCATTCAAGCTTAAACACTCATATAAGTGCTGGCCAATGGTTTGTTTTAATGATTCCAAGTGGCGCGTGCACAGCCCGCATGACTAAGAATTCGAAAGGTACCTTCATGCCATCGGTGGCCTATGATAGTCTCGGTTGCCTATGATAGTCTCGGTTGCCTTATCAGTCTCCCCCCTCTCTCGTAAGGTACATTCCAAGCACCTGAGTGAGCCACGTCCTGAGTAACGAGTCCTTGGTTCATCAGATTTCAGGAGTGCGTCGAGGGTGGCGCGTGGCGGCGGCTCCTAGCCCTGCTCGCTTCCTCTTCCGTGGACAGATATCCTTGCGCAAGTCATCAGGCAGAAAGTGTGGGTGGGGCCTGGGTCATACTCACAGCCTTCTGCTCCCCCTCCCAGTTTCTACACCCGGGAACATTTCACAACCCAACCCGGAATCCCAAGAAACGTCAGTAGGTCAAAGGTGGCTTTCGTAGTCACACACTGTTTTCTTTTTTGTGTTGTTGCCTAACCCGTCTGTACTTATATCCCCATCAGATAAAACGAATAAAGGAACAAGGAGGCACCCGGCGTCAGGATTCTGCTCATATAGGATTACGCCTAAAATAAATTCGAAGGAGATGCCTGCAGTTTGCCCTGTTTAGCATTTCACAAAGGATTATTATGCATAACGTTTACAAATGCCGATTCGGATACATAATTTGAGATGCAAATGCGCGTTGCAGCACATGTAAAAAAAATTCCATCAGAAAATATTTTTTCTCATGCACAAACCCTTTTTTTTCGACCCTAACAGGTATGGTAATGTTTTGTTTCTGTTCACACCCTGGGAAAGACTTAATCCTGGACTTGGCAGGAGTAAATTTGCTTCTGGTTCCAGTTTGGAAAATTACCTGCTAGAGTTCAGCGAAACGCCATAAATGAATGTGTAGGTGTTTACCTATTTCTGCTGAGAGACTCGTCCAGAAATCCCAAAACCCCACTACCTTTGAAATTGGGATTGAAGCAATTACTCCCCTATGATGTAATTTCATAATTTCTAAGTAAAATTTTTGAAGATAACATTTCACCAGTTCTAAGAATGTGAATCTGACACTAGAATTCTGGGTTGAAAGTCCTGTTTTTGCACACGTTGAACAAAAGCAGAAACGTTTGTTAATAGTCTACTTTGTGACAATTCAGTTTCAGGAACTATATTAGTGTGTCATTTATTTAAAACCTGAGCCTAAATCTGGGATAATAACCTGCAACTTGTATGTTTCTCATAAATCCCTGCAGTAGGAGCATTTACCTACCAAACTATCTTATTGCAGGGCTCCCCACAGAAGCCCATTGGCATATGGCAAAATGCCATTGGGGCATCACAATGGTATTGTTTTGTATATGTTTACAAATGGGTGATATTTTAAAATAAAATACATTGTAATAAGGTGAATTTTTAATACTGTTTAGGTATCATGATTATACATTTTCATATAATGCAGCTTACATTCTTAAATTCGCCCCTTCCTAATGGGAATCAGCCAAATATAATAGAGCGTGTGAATCCCAGAGTAGGCTATGTTCTCCCACGTGTAAGTGAAATGCATTTTCCCTGTCCTAATCTACATGTTCCCCATCTCTAGTGTCATGGGCTCCTATACCCCATTGTGACTGCTTCCCTGTTCCATGGTCAGTGTGTTCTCTGGCCTAATCCCATTGTCAGTCCCTTTGCCAATTATGGTTATCTTCTCCTTTGTTTCAACACTGCAGAAGTGATTGGTTGTTCTATGTTTACATCTGACTGTTCCATGTATTCCTGTCCTGATTTAGGTGAGTTCCTGATGCTCAGTCAGTGTGTTTCATGGCCCAGTCTGTGAATTCCTGATTTGACGTAGGTGCTTCCCTGCCTCAGTATATATGTTACATTTGTAGGTGTCTACCTGACTAGTGGCGGATGATGATATTTGTACGTGGTGAGTTTTCATACTTTCCAGGAATGCACCCCAGCAATATGCCATGGCTGCCCTCTCTAAGATAAAGAATTGCCTCCAGTATGGCACCACCAGTATTTGCATTTGCAATTTTTTCTTTTCTTTTTCAAACCATTTTACTCCTGTATACTCCAAACATTCTCCACTCTTTCGCTTGTTAGAAACTTTAGGAAATTGCTTTCCTTACATGAAGGTTTGAAGAGTTCCACGAGCGAAAGAGTGGAGAATGTTTCGAGTATGCAGGAGTAAAATGGTTTGAAAAAGAAATGAAAAAATTGCAAATGCAGTATTGGCAGTGCCATTGGTCCTGGGGTAAAAAGTTGCCCCTACAAGATGTGGTTAAGTTTTAAACGTGCAGTTTGGGCTAAGCACGTCACCAGTGAGCAGAACACGCAACAATGAATCATAGGTTAAACAAGGAGAAAAATAATGTCAATTTAAAGTTGTGCAATCCGCCCCAGATATGATGACCACCAGTATTTGGCCATAGGTGTCCCCTTATGTCAAGTATTTCTTCAAGTATTTCATGGTCTGCATTTTGCCTTGACCGCCCGCTCCCATGCCAAGAATTACCTCCAATGTCTAAGTGCCAGCATTATGCCAATGGTGCCCCATGTCAAGAATGTCCTCCAGTATGCACTACCAGCATTTTTGCACAGGGGCACCATGCCAAGAATTACTTCTAGTTGTTCAGGGATTGCATTTTGCCATGCGTGCCCTGCCTTATGCCAAAAATTATCAACAATTTGTCAGCGGCAGCATATTACCTTGGGTGCTGCCATAAGCCCAGAATTACATTGAGTATGTCATGACCAGTGGCAGGACTCACAATCATAAAACACACAAACAAATAAATCTTAATCACTCACACTGTCTCATCATACTCACTCCCTCTCACATTCACTCTCTTCCCCTCACTCACTGTTACTCATACTCTCTCACTTACTCATTCTCACCCATTCTTACTCCCACTCACTATTACTCATACACAAACTTACTAGTACTCACTGATTCTCACTCTCACTGATAGCTACAATCCGTCTCACCTTCAGGCCCTCTCACAATCTCCAATCACTGTTTGTTTCTAACACACTCACACTCCTTCATCACTACCTCAAACTCCCTTTCGCTTATTCATATACTCTCTCAAAATCAGATTCTCACTTTTAATCTAATTGATACTCTAAATCACAGTCACACCGACTACCGCTCAATCTCATTCACTCACAAACACATACTCACACGATTGCACAGGTAAACAACATTTTTGTTTAACTTACCTTGCTTCCTTAACTGGCAACTTAAGGCTCCTTGGCCGAGTCAGAGAAATAATCTGGCACCAGACATTAGAACTAGCAGGCCATGATTCCCAGGGAGGATCCAGTTAGAGCAGCAAGGTTAGGTTGGAAAAGAAGAACACCCGCCTCAATCCCTCTCCCAGCTTCTTGATAGGACTGGAAGCACAGCCCTATCAGAACCTGGGACAAGGCTTGGGATACTGCCCTTGCTGCACTTTTGACTCCTCAATGGCCTCAGGTATGCAATGATGTGTGCCCTAACAGCCACATTTTAGCAGATATTCTGTGCTGCTTGAGGCATGAACATAATATCTGCTAAATGAAATATATGGTCCCTGTGTGAGGGGGTCATAGCTGAACTACGACACTCCCATGCACAATCCCGACATCCACCTCCAGAGTGCTGCGCTTATAAACAATACTCTGTAGCTGGATCAAGTTCACCCTGCTCGGCCCCCTCATGTTCCTATCATCAGGAACCTGGAGACAAGGCTGAGAGAGTTGACCTGCACACTGGCAGTGTTCATAAAAACACAGAAGTCGCATTTTTATGAACTCTGCAGAGTTGAATCATTAGCACCAGAGACAAGGGACAGTAAGAAGTGCCTCCCTGAGGGCGACTCCCTGAAGCCCTAATAAGGAGCTGTCACTGCACCTGACCCAATCTCAGGTACTCTTTGTCTCTATGTATCGCGCTGCCGCCAATTGGTTTTTTCCCCGACCTCAAACCTGAGACTCCACAGTCCCAGTGCAAGTGTCTCCCTGTATCAGTATTCATGTATTCACCTTTCCAATATAGTTTAGGTTTGCTCCCCAGCCTCCTTGTCTGCATGTCACAGTGCCAGTATATTTGCGATCCCACCTAAGGGGTGTTCATTACCCCAGTGTCAATATATTTTGTGTGCCTGTCTCTTTCCATGTCCAGTGCAGGGGTGAAAACCTTACTTTGGTATGAGTTTATTTTGTCTCCACGATAGGGTGCTTTCTTGGTCCCAATGATGTCTGTGGTGTATTCATGCTCCCCTGTCATGGTGTGTTTGTTCAGTGATGAAAAGACTATAAAATGTTTGCAACTTTTAGGATTTGACAAGTGAAGAAGTACAATCTTGATCCCATCTGGAGATAATGTAGAAGCGTGTCATATTCACGCATAGTCAGCACTCAAATGTACTCTGGTGTGACTAATATACTAAAAAGGGTAGGTTATTTTGTATCAAAGGGCATTTTGTTTGAAATACATGTTTAGAATGTGATTAATAAAGTTATTTAACAATTTATGTAGTAATGTGACAGGAGAAAATAACCTGAAATGTCGTATTTTTTAAATACTTAATTAGGATGTGCGCAACTAATGTTTACCGTTATTCGCGTAATTAGAATTAATCATGTGCAAGTGCATTTACACAGAGACGTGTTTATGATTCATTGTATTTATTTGTGCCTTAAACTGTTGCATTTATTTTATGTGTAGAAAGAGAAAGGTGCACATATTCTTTAACCCCATGCACACGTTAACTTAGCAAAACTAGGCCTCAAGTAGAAGTGTGTTCAGTTGCTGGTCACATTAGGACTTGAAATTCACGTTGGACCTTTAAGTATGGAATGTATGCTGCTGAATTGTTTCTATTGCAGGTATGGATAAGCCTCATTATTTAGCATAAAGGAGTTTTGTGTTAATAGATAGCAAAGCATGAGATGGAGGAAACAACCAAGGGAATCACAGTAAAATGTGAGGAGAGGACTTCTCACGAGAAAGGAATGGCCAAGGACAAGAAGAGACTGAGAAAAGGTGATGAAGTATCTAGTTGTATCAGAGCTATGGAAATTTCCAAGGAGGAGCCACATGAGAGTGTTACTTTGACGGCAGATTATATTATGTGCTGTGTCTAGTTAGGGAGAGAGTCCATTTTAGGTTTCCTTAGGGACCAGACTTTTGCTACTGCTTGAGTGGCTTTGAGCTACTTGACCCATCGTCAGAGTGCTTCTACTGAAGACTCTGATGGCTGACACCGTTCTTCTTTCCTTATTTGATTATGTCTTTACTCAATGTTAAGATTTAAGGTTGCCCTTATTAAAGTAGTGTAGGGAAAGTTAGCTTACTTGTTGCTCATTAAAGAGAATGATCAGATGCAATTTAACCTTCATTTTTTCTTTCTCATAACCCGGGTCATTTTCTTAGAATTAGTTATTTGCTTTGTACTATATAAGGGTACATCTCTGCAGGAGATTTGGACTTACTCTGATCTTTTTGTACTTTTATACTATTTTATTGGGAATGAACTACTAAAATCAGATCAAATAGTCAAGTGGATTAATGTGTAGCCACATTGGTTGTACTGTATTGAAATGATAACCAGTGATCTGTTTCTGTCACCACTCACTTTACTAGAAAGACCAATCTTCTCTGGGGAGAAATTGAATAGATAGGCCTAGACGTTAACGCCAGTCAATTGCAGATAACAGGAGAGGTGGTGTTACATGCAGTTGTTAAGTGAAGGTACCACTAGATTCAACACCTTTATAAGAGAAAAGCTTTTCATTTACATCGTATCTGACAAACCTGCTTATCTTCGCTTGACAGAACAAACAGTCTCAGATTTCCTAAAATTGGTCAGCTGTCTCCCAGACTGGAAAACCATAGAGGAGGACATGATCTGAATAGTTTTGCCCAGTTTCAAACCTACCCTTGAATGCAAAAGTCTTGGAAAGCTGCACAGACTCTCAACTCAAATCTTTCATAGCTGAAAATGACCTCCGCGACAAGCTACAGTCTGTCCTCAGTTCAGATCAGAATGCAGAGTGGAAATGCGTTCACCATTTTAGCTAAAAGGCGACTCTTGCCTTCTAATCTTATTAGGCCCGTCAGCAGCCTTTTACACAGTAAATCATCCAATACTAGGAAACATTCTGTAAAGTAGAGTGGAGCTGATTGGAGCAGTTTTGAGATGGTTCTCATCATACCCCATTAACCTATTGACATGATAAAATTACCAACTTCACCTACAGCATCTCGACACTGCAGCAAGGTGATGCAACTGGTTCCATTCTTTCTCTCACTGTGTTCAATCTGTGTGTGGTACCACTCACCTCTTACCTAAATGTTCAGATCCCAAATACTCAGCTAAAGACATTAATGTTGGTTTCTGAGTGCTAATGGACTTCCATGCTTGGATAATCAGGAACCACCTCAAAATCAGTCCACTTAAAGCAGAGTTAACTCTGATTCCCCAAACTAGACTGTCCCAGTTAAACTATATCCTGTGTCCTGACTCATGATCAACTGCCATCCCGTCACTGAATAATGGCCAAATTCCAATGAAAAAGAAGCTCCCATCCCTTTGATCGAAGAGACTTCGGAATGCATGAACATTTGTGTTTCTATAAGCCTGAGACCCCAATCACAGCCAACCCAAGCAAATTACAATTCAGGAGCAAATTGCAAGAGCACTCTGCACCAATGCAATTAGCAGGTACACATTTTACACCCACATTTTCAGTTCCATCTTGACCGTGGCCTATATGGGAAAATTGAGTTTCTCCTCAACCACAATTTTATAACTTTATTACCCAGAGGTCTTCTTTTTAGTCATGTCGCTGGTGGCTCGCATACTAATTGCCCACTGGCTTTCCATCTAGCACGAATATAGGGTTGAGAGCTGTCTGCAAGGAACTGAGTGAAACATGGAGGTCAGTTTCAAATTTCGTCAGAGCCAGTGCTTAGTATGAGCCAGTGGTTGCAGGTGATGCCAACTGGAACTTCTTTTCCTCAATTGTTTATTTAACATCAGCCTTTGACAGAGGACAAGGGAGAGAAAGGCAAAAAAGGAGAAAAAAGAAGGAAGAGAATGATGGAAAACCAAGCAAAGAAGTAGGGAATGTATGTTGGTTTGATGAAAAACACATGAGGTGGAATCAAGGGTAAACAACGGAGGCGTATAACAACCTGTGAGAAAAACTTTAGGCCTGGCAATAATTCTTTTACAAATTAAGCACAGGGCCGAGCAGTTTCGATTGTTTAGCTGGTCTACAAACACCTTGAGTTGGATAAGAGTTGTATCTTATGGTATTTTTGTATGGTGCTCATGTAGGTTCTTGACTATTTCTAGCAACTTTTTGGGCAGAGGGTGGGATATTCCAAAAAAGAACATGGCCGGAAGAGTGAGCAGTTCACAGCTGGACAGCGATTGTGTGGCCAATCCATACACCAAGCATTATGTGTCATTTTTATTCTTGTCTATAGCAACATGAAAATTGGCTTCAAGGCTAAGATGATATAGGAGTAAAAGACACACAAAGGATGGACGGAATACGGAATACATTAAAATATTCCCCCCATTAAGAGATCTGGGTTAAATCCATTGTTTTTTTGCTCATCATGCCACCCCAGTTTAGACCCAGCCATATGCAAATTAGTCTTGACCCTGCTCCACATGGAAACAGTCCAGCCTGAACTGCCAAGGCAGGTCCTCCATGGCTTAAAATACCCCCCCCCCCCATCAAGAGATCTGGGTTAAATCCATTGTTCTTTTGCTCATTGTGCGACCCCAGTTTAGACCCAGCCATATGCAAATCAGTTTTGACCCTGCTCCACATGGAAACAGTCCAGCCTGAACTGCCAAGCCAGGTCCTGCCTGGACCAGAAAAAAGAATCCTGGGACCGATTTTGGGTTTTCACCCCTTATCAGCCAGGCTAGCATGAATCCAGTGGCACACTGAGCCAAGGATCCACGTTTGGGCATACCAGGCGCATTTAGGGTGAGAAAGCAAAAGAGATGCAAAATATGTATTGAGTGCAAAACAAATAAAAAAATGTACCCCCAGTCAAGAGATCTGGGTTATATCCATCATTCTTTTGCTCACCATGCCACCCCAGTTTAGACCCAGCCATATGCAAATCTGTCTTGACCCTGCTCCACATGGGAACAGTCCAGCCAGAACTGCCAAGCCAGGTTCTCCATGGATTAGAAACAAGCATCCTGGGACCTGTTTATGGGTTTCATCGCTCATAAGCTAGGCTAGCTTGAATCCAGTGGCACACGGAGTCTGGGACCCACGTCTGGACATATCCGGTGCACATTGGGCGAGAAAGCAAAAGACACAGAAATTATGTCACTGGAGTCAAGCTAGCCTGGCCGATGAGGGGTGAAACCCCCAAACCGATCCCAGGATGCTCGTTTCCTATCCAGGAAGGACCTGGCCTGGCAGTTCGGGCTGGACTGTTCCCATGGAGAACAGGGTCAAGACTGATATGCACATGGCTGGGTTTAAACAAGAATGGAGTAGGGAGCAAAACACACAATGGATTTACTCCCAGATCTCTGTATTGGGGTGAATGATATTGTTCAACATTCTGTCCATCAACTGTTCTTTTTGCATTTGTCACCCCGAGTGCAACTGGTATGCCCAGACTTGGGTCACATGCACTCCAATGCCACTGGAGTCAAGCTAGCCTGGCTGATGAGGGGTGAAACCCTGAAACCGATCCCAGGATGCTTGTTTCCGGTGCACGGAGGACCTGACCTGGCAGTTCGAGCTGGGCTGTTCCCATGGGAAACAGGGTCAAGACTGATTTGCTTATGGCTGGGTTTAAGCTGAAATGGCATGGGGAGCAAAAACCCTGGGTTTAGGCGAGATCCCTGTACTGGATTTAATGTTTGACATTGTTCAACATTCTGTTCATCAATTGTTCTTTTTGAAATGGTATTGGAGAGCACCGCAAATTAAATGGACTTGTAATTGGTTCAGCTTCTGGCAAGGAGCCTAGCACAGAATCGGTTGCATTGGTTGAGGAGGGACATTACCACAAAGGGTGATATGGGATGTGCCGGAACAGTAGTTGGAGGGGCCAGTGCAATAGATGCAGATGATTGAACACAATTTTCACAGAGAAAGCAACCCTTACAACTTTGCTGAGAGATCTAGGAGAATGAAGCAATAAGCGGTTCCTAGATTCCTCAAAGACCGGAGCCAGCGAGGAGCCATGGGATGTGTACCAGTCTCCCAAAGCAGAGGGATGAAGATTTTCTCAGAAAGCTACAATAACTTCAGTGATTGGTGGGAGTTCTCCATGGTGCCTGTTCCATGCCCACATTTAATCAGCGCAAGGCAGGAGGCCCACAAGACTACATAAGAGGAGTCCAGCACTACCCAAGGGCTTAAAAGAACAAAGATCACCACAGCTCCATACTACTATAAGTGTGGACTAGATGGATACATCAATGCCCCATCATTGTGAATATCCCACTGCTCACCAAACTCCATCAATCAATCAATCAGTGTTTTATAAAGCGCACTACTCACCCATGAGGTCTTAAGGCACTTGGGGGGGGGTGCGGGGGTGTAACTCAGGTTCAGTCGGAGAGCCAGGTCTTGAGGTTCTTCCTGAAGGTGTGCAGGGTGGGTGAGTGTCTGATGTTGACCGGTAGCTCGTTCCAGGCTTTGGCTGCGACTTAGGAGAAGACTCTTCTGCCTGCTCTGTTTGTGCACATGCATGGGGGTTCTGCCAGGGCAAGGTCGGCAGAGCTCACAAGGAAATTATAGAGAGGTCCACAGTCACAGTGTTTGGGAGCTCTGAGGTGTGATAGCTACAAGAATTGCAAGAAAAGCACAGAGATCTAAAAGTGTCTGCCCTGGAGCAATCTGCCAAATCCGCCACGCAGGCAGTAACTGCGAGGTATGCTGAGCTTAGTGGGTTTCAGGGTGCGCTTCTCAATTGTAACAGGACACCTGTGCATGGCCACCTTGGGCTCTATTATATCATATATATTATTATGCATGTATAAGAAGTACTTTAGTCAGTAGAATACTATAAAGGCCAACTTCCAGCAAGTTAGATTCTCCACTCCCCCCATTTCAAGCCCCAACATAGTTCACCATAACCTAAAAGGGATACAAAATAAAATATCCAGATCATTACATTTCACATTCAAGATCCCAAAAGGAAGGATGCTTCCATACTTTATGGAATTGCCAACTGGCTTGCTAGGACAATGAATTGGATGAGTGCTTATCATATTGCCCTGCTCGACATCTGGACGAGGAGCATACACAGGAATTGCAAGGGAAAATAAAAAAGGTTAGGACTGCACTTGGACAACTGCAATCTTGCAAACAAAAAAAAAACAGGTCCCGAATGGAATGCCCATAGAATACCATAAGGAAATGACTTACATGACAACCAAATCGATTTTAAATATGGTCTTGGTCTCTAAAAATGAAATAATGTTATTAGTAAACCTCAGAACTGCAATGCTAGTTTTCATTCATAAGGAAGGGAATCCCAGGGAAGACAGTGTAAACATACGTATAGTTTTACACCCACTAGATCACGACTTTTATATGAACCATGTTCTTTTAAATTTAAATTCATAATGCACTCCTGTGTTATATCAGGATGTGCAGGACGTCTTGTCTGTAAGTACCCTCTGAGAAGTTGGAAGCCAGGTGAGGAGTTCCCCATGCCCTTTAGAGTGGAACACCAACACTTTAAATATCTGGTTCTGATGTGCACATGTTTAAATTGGTAACCATGAACTGCTAGTATGCAACAGAGGTTGATATTTCATTCTGGCAATGGCTCCCCAACACCGTATTATGCCAAACTGCTAACCAGTGGTAAAGTGCTTGTGCTCCTTCCTTAAAACATGTTAGTTTGGTTTATACCCAATTGGCATATTACATTTACTTGCTTGTCACTAGTGAAGTGGCACTTCCTGTGCCCAGGGCCTGTAAAGTAAATGCTACAACTGGGCCTGCACCATTGTTTGGACCATCCACTTAAGTAGCACTTTAAACATGCCTCAGGCCTGCCATTGCAGTCGGTGTGTGTGCAGTTTTAAACTGCCATTTTGGCCTGGCAAAGAAAACCTTTAGCTGGGCCCCAATCTTCCTTTTTACTACATATAGGTTACCCCAGTGTAGGCCCTGGACAGCCCAGAGTGCAGGGTGCAATTTATTAAAAAGAATAGGACATGCGCTTTTAAGTTTATGTGTCCTGGTAGTGAAAAACACTTAAATAAATGTTTTAATACAGCAATGCCTACCTCTCCCATAGGATAACATTGGAGTTATCTTATTACATTTTATAAGTGTAAATTCCAAATTGGAACAGGTGATTTAGTCATGTTTGGGGTCTCTGGCATTGTATTGAAAAATCCTAACTTATGATGACTAACTTGGATTTTAAATTACAATTCTGAGAATGCCACTTTTAGAAAATTAGCATTTTCTTGTGTTAGCCATTTGGTGCCTGAAGCCTATCTCTGGATCACCTCACTGGCTGTCATTGACTGTTGGGCTTTGTGTATTTCTCCTACACAGCCACACACAATGGGGAGCTTAGGTGTGACTGGATGGACCATAGCTAGCAGGATGGGAGGGAGGGACTAGATTCAGCTCCACTTACACTTGAACACGCTGTGTCCTGTCTCCACACAAAGGGCTGCATACTCCCTGTAGTTAGTCTAGAGCCAGGACAGTAATGCAGGATTCCTGGGGTCTACAAAGGGAAACCTCTAGAAGCTTCTCCCCCACTTGAAAGGTGCAACTGTATATACATACTGGACCTAAGACACCAACTCTTCAGTACACTTCTGGACCTGTGGATGCTCTGTCAGTAGGAAGCACAGCTGAAAGACTGACACTCTACTGAACTGCTGCTCTGAAGAACTGCTGCCCTGTGCTGACCTGCTGCCCTTTTGCCTAGGTCAGAAGGACTGGACTTGCATCTCTTGAACCCAGAACTCAGAATGAGTCCAAGGGCTAGTTAGGTGGCCTGCTGATCTGAAGCCTCAGGGACACAACAGGCTTCCAACAACCTTGCCCTGCATCTGGCCTTTGCTACCTTTGAGTCTACCCTGCCAACTGGTTCCACTCCAATCTTGGAATGGTGTCATTGGGCTTAAGGTGCTCTGCCAACCTCTGTGTTTCAAGCGGCACTACTGCATCTCCTCTGCGGCGCAGGCCTGAGCAGAACCAATGCATTGCTGCTGCTGCGTGGATTTGACCCATTGCAAAGACCCGTATTGCAACTCTCTGCCACTGAAGCATCGCCCCAACTGTGCAATGCATCCTCAGCGAAGAACCTTGCATCCCTCGGGGGCGGCAGCCTTGACGACGATGCCTGACTCTACATAGCAGCCTCACAGCTAATTGTAACTAAGGCTCCCAGTTTTCCATTTTTACTGATTTTTACAGATAAATATAGACAGAAAACAATATGTTTTCTGTCTGTATTTTTATTTAAAAGCGGAAAAATACAGAAAAGTGTGCTCCTTGTGAGTGACTTTCCATGCTGTACTTCATGAATTCCAGGCCAACAACTGAGCAGGTAGAAAGCATGCCAAGTTAAAAAACAGGATTAGATTTCCTTAAATACGGGTATTAGTAACGCTGTCCTTCATGAATTCCAGGCCAACAATTGAGCAGGTAGAAAGCATTCCAAGTTAAAAAACAGGATGAGATTTCCTTAAATACGGACATTAGTAAACTTTTATTTGTATATGATTAGGCTTTCCTGTTTTCAGTTTCTATTTTTGGTAAATTCTGGTGTTTTTTTTCAGTGTTTTCCAGTGATTTCAATACCTTAAAAAACAGTGCTTTTCAGTGGTTACTCATTTGCGCGCCATAAAAAACAGAAGAAACAGTGTTTTACCGGTGTTTATGGAATGCATCGCTTTTATTATTGCTCGCTTTCTTCACCGATGCATGGTATATAGACAGTGTACCTCTGGTTTATGCTCTAATAATAATTATATGTGTGCCAGTGCCATGAACAGGAACATGTGGTTTTGATATATAGTAATAAAGACGTGTCATGTCATCCCCATATAAGATCTAGTAGTAACATTAATACTAGGCACTTCACAAAACCGTTTTTGCAAAGTCGCATCCTACCAACGTACAAGAAATGATTTCTAAAATCTGTGCTTACTCCAAATGTGCGGTTATCTGGCCAGCGTGGGAGCAAGACATGGCTGGCCCAGGAAGTGGTGTAATGAGCCCCAAAGCAGGGGGTGCTGGAGGAATGGGGCTACGAGTTATTACCTCCTTTTAATCAAAGGTGAGATGGGACCAGAGTAAGGACAAGGCACATGTGTTTCAGAAATAAAAGTTAGATGCCGCACCTGGAGCATTACATGTTTTCTACACTTAAAAGAAACACATTAATTGACACACATTTTTATGCTCTCAGATGTGCGATTCTAATGTACCTTTCCAAAACACAGATCTGTGATTGAGAAACACTATAAATGCAGGTATTTATGGTAGGAAACCGCAGCGAGAACCTTCTATTCAGGGGGCATCAAGGGAGGACACATTTCGTTTAAAATTTATTTGAGCTCAAAAAGTCTATTACAAAAACAATTTTACTGGAAAGTATTTTCTGTGCACAATTTAGTTCACAGGATTAATGAGACGTTAATCCCGCCACATGGCTGCCCTCCCACCCCCATGGAGTCTGTTACTGGTCTCCTACATTTATTGTTTTAAGGTGCTTCCTTTTCTCTCCATGTTCCAGAAACATATATTTTTCCTAAAACTCTGCCTTCGCTTACTTAGTAAACAAAAGTTGTTAATATCTTTTCTGGCAGGCAGCACACCTGTGGTGACCGGGATTCCAATGTTTGTTAAAAAAGCAAGCAATTTTTATATTCTCTTGCTAGTCATCAGGGTTGTTAGGCAGAATGTTTGTGTAACAATACTGAGCATCACGAAGTTTTATGACCCCCAATTCATTATATCACCTCATGTAAAATGAAACAATTCTATAACACAAAGCCCTCATATCTCATGCCCACAAGCTGATAAATGATCACATGTTGCTGGGGGCCAGGTGTTGCTCCGTCTCTCGAACCATTCACACCTCGGCCCCCTTGTATCGGACTGGGCCAGCAGCAGTGTTTTCTAAACCCCCCCTCAGGCCTCTGCATGCAGGCAATAGTGGGTGGGGGAGGAAGAAGTATGCAGGGCCTCGATGTGTTGTCACCTCAGCCCTAGTTTCTTAGGCTTCGGTGGAGGGGGTGTGCCTTTGCTTGGGCCTCCCTTTGACGCAACAGAATCCCAGCACCTGCTCAGCATCCTGTGATTCTGGGCAACTCGCCTAATCTTTAAAGGCCTACAATAAAACTAAACTTTATCTTGTATGTAATCGGCACACATGTAAATCACTCTAGTGCCCTTGGGACGAGATCACACTATATAAAACTACACAAAATATCTAGTTAGATATGCTACTTTGACATTTGAGAATGCTCTCCAGATTTTATTTCCTTGCTATTAACGGTCAATAAAAATATATATGCTTTTTTGTGCAATTTTTATAGCGCAAACTCCACCCGAATGTAGTGGAGTGCTTTACATGAGCGCCTTTTTTTTTTGTTGCAATCTTGCTCTTTGAATCTGTGTTCTGTTAATTTCTAGTGTGCCCATCTGTGATGTAAACTACTGTGTGCCAGTCAAGTTCAGTGGTTCCCTAGCTTCCTTGGTGTCAGGCATGGCTATGTCATCCTTATTCGATATTAAACTCGCTTTATGTAATAGTTAATCACCATCAGCTTGCCATTAGCTATTTGCCACCACGAACAGCAGTGTTTAAAATATTGGTTTTTATAAAAATCTTTTTTTGGGGGAAAAGTGCGCTCTGTAAAATGGAGAATGCAGCAGTATCCTACTGCCACACCCAGGCTGTAGTTGTTATTTACTGAGACTTGGACTGCCAGCTGTGCACCAGCCCCAAAGAGACAGATATCAGACACAGGACTATGGGATATTGAGAAAGACTTAAGTTGTGCATCCAGTCCTTTGAGAAGTAGCTGTACTTGCAAGCACAGGCCCATGACCCGGACAAAGGGGCCCAATGCCATGGAGGCAGTCTCAAGTGCTTGACGTGCAAAGGCCTAGACATGATAATTAAAGAGGACTCCTATAAACCTCCATATTCATTTTAACTTCGCTTTTCTGCCCGCAAGCCGATAATGATCACATGTTGGCTAATTGTTTGATGTTTTTAGGACCTTAGTGAACCAGCCCACAGAACCCTCCCTGCTGTCCCACTCCCCTGCCGTACTGACAAACTGAAGCGAGACAGTGGGGAGGGGGGGGTACAGCAGCGTCGTCTGTTGGGCCATCGTCACCTCAGTGACCCCCTCCCCCTGAGCCAGGCTGGGGGCCAGGTGTTGCTCCGGCTCTTGAGCCATTCACACCTCAGCACCTCAAGTGTCAGACCGGCCCAGCAGCAGTGTTTTCCAACCCACCCCTCCCCGTCAGGCTGCCGCATGTAGGCCATAGTGGGTGGGAGAGGAAGAAGTATGCAGGGCCTCGCTGGGGCCCAGGTATTGTCACCTCGGTCCCAGTGTATACTTCGGTGAAGTGACAGAATCCCAGCGTCTGCTCAGCATTCTGGGATTCTGGGCAACTCGCTTAATCTTTAAAGGCCTACAATAAAATGAAACTTTGTCTTGTATGTATTCGGCACACATGTAAATCTATCTAGTGCCTGTGGGCCGAGATCACACTATATAAAACTACACAAAATATCTAGCCAGGTTTAGTACACAGTTTCATGTTAGTCAGGGCATTCTAACGCTGATCAATCTGGTAAAAAAACAGCGATCCATAAAGGCACGATCTGGGAATGCAGGAAATTTTTTCTGAAGTGCCCGGCTCTAACTGTGATCCCAATCCAACCCTTACCCCATCTCGGAATTTGCCATTGCAGCCTGCTAAGATGTTGCTGTGCGAGGCGCTCTGAAGATTTTGGAGCAGATGGGACGTGCAGAGAGAGGGTGGGAGTGAGGGTTTGCTTCATATTACTGTTTGCAGTACAGTTCTGTTTGTACTGCTTTGGCTCTCTCAAGTGGTCGCGCTGTGCAATAAATTTGAAAAATCAGTGAGACTCGGTTTAAACCAGGTCAGCTGATTTTCCGTCGGTAGGGTATTGTCGAGCACAGTCGGTTTTAACTGAATTCCGGACAGCCTATATATAATGCTATATTTACATGAAGGTGTAGTGTTTTGTTATATTTGGCTGCCTAATTTGCTAAAACTCGACACGCATCGAAGTATGAGTGCATGTTTATCAGTTAAATAAATGTGGATATATACCATTTTGCAACTCTGCTTATTCTCAAGACACCAAATAAATATGGATAAATACAGACGGAAATGTTAAAAAAATAAATACCATAAAACAGGGAGCCCTAATTGTAACCCACACTGACTGTGCGCTGCATCCTTGACACAAGACTTCACATCAGAAGCTCCATCAACGGGGTCCTCGACGATGACATAGGCCATCGCATTGCAGCCTCGCCACGTCTCGGAACCAACGCATTGCTTTAGCTGCGCAACTCATCTTCGGCGTGGATCCTCGCAATGCTTCACAAGCCAAGATTTGAGGTACTTTGTTCAGTGGGCCTAACTGGGACTTTGTAGCCAGCCCACGCTCCATAGCGGTCAGCCTGAACTTGTGACTTTGTCACAATTCAGGTTAGGTCTAAGGCTTATGGCAATCTTCTGAGGGGCGTCGCTGCTTTTTCATAGCAGCCTGCTGACCCTTTGCTTACCGATGTGGTATATCCTGCCTTGGCCCCCCCCAGTTGGTATTTGGTAGTACTCGGCATGACCGGACGCTGGAGCGTCTGATGATTTGCATCACTGCGAGCACTGTTGTGCGCTTCCGCTCACCTGCAAAACCGCAATTTATGTTTCTGTGCCTTGTATGTTGCAAGAAGGCTCCTTGAGCCTTTATTCCATTTTGTGGGCCCCTTGCCCCCAATACGTTCTACAAAATGGCAGCCTGCTCCTCAGTCAATTAAAATCAACAAAGGACTCTACCCACTTTGATGCGTAGAAGGTAAAGAAGGACTTATAACCTAATCGCCCTGCTACAATGTTATGGAAGAAGGACTCTTCGCCTCTGCTCATCTAATGATGGCCATCTTGTAGTGGTTTTGGTTCTTGCTGTCTCCTATTAACTTTTGCTCTCCCTAAGCTGAAAACCTCTTCTCCTTTTTGATATTGCCTTTCTCCTATGAGCTGCATTGAATCTGTTCGCCCTAAGTTGGATACCTCTTCGTTACCACTAATAACACTACCATTTTAAGCTTAGCCTCCCAATCTCCCTCACTCTCTAATAAATAAATTAAAGTATCTGGATATATCGCCTACGTAATATAAGTTTTAAGATCCTACGCCTCAGAGCTTCTATTAAACTGTGATCTTCTTATGGTTTCCTCAGGTGAAACTCATCTCCCTCACACTCACCAGACCTTCCCTGCCTGCACCTTTCACTGACTTCAACTCCATATGACTCCAACTCCACCTGTTCTAGCACCCTGTCTGTAACCTGTTTACAGCCCGCAGTAGGTCAACTTTATCCCTGCAATGACACCCACCTGCAGCTCATTCATCCAATCCTGCCTACACCCTCCACTCTTCCTTTAGCTTACTTGCAGCTTTTTTTCAACATAGACCCACTAATAATAATCAACACCAAACTGGAGCCATCGGGCCACTATGTTTATAAAATTAGGTACCCCCACCCCTCCAAAATCTAACAAAAAAGAATCCAAGAGCATACATAGACTCCTCAAATCCCACCTAGAAACCCTGCTTTCTGGCCCCTACTTCTATGTGAATAAAGGAGTTACAATAAGTGACCTTATCCTTCATACGAATAGACAAGTACAATGGAGGAAAGCTCATTTCCATTGTTCTTGATCTCTATATCCAGGAAAACTCATGGTCTAAGAGTCTTGGTAGCCCTCTCATCAGTTTTCAGAGCAGATGCAACCATCACCATTTACACCAACGGGATTATCCTCATCCAGTCATCAGATCGCAACCTAGAAATATTGGAGGACATTTTCCCTCTCTTCAAAAAGCTGCAATGAGTACTGAATCTACCCCCACTTAAGGCCTTCCTTACTGTACATGCAACACTAACTCATCATCATCACCTGATAGGTCTGAGCCCCCCTCCATCAATCTCCATATCAGACTGTAACCTCACCCCACACCCAGAGCAGCTATTTCAGAGCTACATAGCCATGGAGTTCACACCCTTACCCTGACTAAACCTCTTACCCCTCCCCATGCCTCAACCAATGCTACTTCCGAAGTCTGAACCCCCAACTATACCCAGCAACTTATTCCCAGCACTCCCACTCTTCCATCTCTTGAGCTCTTCACCACCTAACTTCGAACTTACCTCTACCTCCAACCCACCTTCCCCTCTGCTGGCTCCCCAAGGCCAACAGTATTCGAACACCATAGACATCAACACCCCCTTACCTCCTCGCCCCCTGCTCCAAGGCCCGACAACCTGTCCCACACCTCACTAGAATCCAGACTAGATGAGATCACACAAACCTACATCAACTTAAAGCAAACTTACAAATCCTTATTTGCATCACTATAGAGATGACCAAGAATTGGTGGACTAATACAAATGTGAGGATGAACAATCTTATTCATGATGACCAATCTACCAACCATCTCTTCATGTCTAAAGCACACCTCCCAACCAACTTGATTGCACCTTCTTTGAGGCCCACGCACCTGAGATGGAGAACGGTACCCTACTCCAATGTGCCCACTCTTCAATTAGATTAAAAGATCCTCTACCCGACAAATATCCACTCCCTCCTCCTATCATACAACTCATCACACCCTGATAACATTGAAAATCAGGTTCTGATCCAATGCATTCCATATAACCCACACAGAGAACCAAGGGTCAACCACAGAGTGGTAAACAAGCACAGCCTGTGCACTTATCCTTGACATACTAGTTCCACCTAACCATGGCATTACTAGACTAGATAGATCTAGCAGACCAAGTGGAGACATTGCCTGCATACACCATAACAGTCTATCAGTTTAACAGTCACAATCCCCTGTTCTATCCTCATGCAAATACATATGCACCTGTCGTGTAGGTCCTATATTACCTATACAGGATCTGTGCATTTCGGAGAACATAAACTGTGGGTTTGGTGGCAGACTAGTTCTGACCACCCCCACCGGATACGTTAGCCTGTTTGCATTAGCTAGCTCACAGTGCCACTAGAATTTCCTCTTATCGGGGAGAGAATAGTTTCTGGCAACCTCAGAACATGACAACCCTGATCGTTCAGGATCATGGAAACAATATACTACTTTTTGCTCAGTCACTCATGCTCACTCAGTTTGTCTCAGAGATACACAGAATAAACAGTCTGGGCGTTTCAATAAAGATTTATTGAACAGTTGTTATTTTAGTGTAGAATATATGAGCTGTAACAACCATTAAACACCAGCAGAGATATATGGTTAGCAGTACTACAAAAGTAAAGGGATGGTACTGTTCTACCATTTTGCAGTAATCATGAATATATACACATATATTAAACATATGATAAAAAGTGCATACTTCTACAATGCCTCCCTAACTAGATTACCTAAATGTACCTAGCATCTGTGTAGGTGTTATGCCAAGAATCCCTCTAAGGTCTAGTCAACCCCATTACCTGAGTAAGGAGAGAATATGGGAACCCGTCCTGGTCTTGAGTACGACACCCCGTGAGGGATGTTAGACCACGGCTAGCTGGAGCGTCTGCATGCAGGAACCTCAGCGTCTCTGGTCAGTGTGTCAGCCGAGAAGTCACAGACTCCTCTATTTGTCTAAGCAAGATATGATGTATATATACCCACAGGTCACCCCAGGGGTCCTACCTCGCTATGTTACTGTGTCGGCCTAAAGGATGATGTTGGACTTGAACTTTAACATAGATAATATACAGGAGATGTTCGTCCTGCTGTGAGTTCTGCTGTGCTTCCAGGAAGCCTCATGCATAATGTATGAGAATCGAACCAGGGAAAAACCCGTGTTCTGAATGCAGTGTCGTATCTAGGTAAAAGGTCAGTCCCTATGAACCGTTATGTATGTAATGTATGGAAAGATATAGGTGAAAGGTTGCAGTGTTACCTGCGCCTATATAGGGTACCTATATAAAATATAACACACCAATATCGCATGTAACAGAAGGCCACAATGCCAACAGGAGAAAAACTTTCTTTCATATAACACATTAGAAATCATTGTAACAAACAAATGGGACAACACAGTACCCAAATCTTCCTTGGTGACTTCAACCTCCACTGGAATTATTTGAATGACCCTAAAGGTAACAAGCCCTAAAACCTTTTTTTGCTGACCTCAACCTGATCCAAATCTGTGACAGCCCCACACAGAACAAGGGAGCAACCTTAGATTTTATCATTGTGATGGCAAACTCCATTCAACTTGAATCTACCCTCCTGTGAGACTGGTCTGACCACCACCACATCACATTCCTCATCACGGAATCTATGAGAACAAATACAGCTCAACTAACGAAACCCAAACTCTGGAAAAGGAGCATGCAAAACATTAACCGTAATGAATTGACATCCTGCCTCCTCATGGAGACATGTCAGACATACCAAACCACTCTACAAGTTTCATGAAGAATATTCTAGACTCGGTCGCCCTGTTACAGCTAAAAAGAAAGACGTAACCTGAGACTAGCCAAATTACGGTGGGAATCCTCACTGCCCCTTGAACACCTAAAGCATTTGAGAACACTGAGTAACACATATTATGAGAGCATCAGAAGTTTGAAAGCAAATGTTGTTAGAAACCACCCAGATCTAGCTAGAAACCAACCAAAAAACTATTTGACCTTGTTAAACTACAATAAAATGACCTACCCCAATCTTCCCTAGCTGGATCCAGTCTGCTACCAAACTGCGTGGAATTTGCCTCTTTCTTCCTTGAGAAGACTGAAAACATGAGAAATGATTTGCAGATGGCTTTAGAGCATCGTCCTCTCTTACCTCATTCCAGCCGTTCCCATTTTCAGATTGTTGTGCCCTCATGTCTACCTGGGCACATCCTCAAAAACAGCACCTCATAGATTTCTTTCAAAACTTTTGAGAGAAGTTTGAAAGCAAATTTTGTTAGAAACCACCCAGATCTAGCTAGAAAACAACCAAAAAACTATTTGACCTCGTTCAACTACAATACAATGGCCTACCCAAATATTCCCTAGCTGGATCCAGTCTGCTACCAAATTACGTGGAATTTGCCTCCTTCTTCCTTGAGAAGACTGAAAACATGAGAAATGATTTGCAGATGCTTTAGAGCATCTCTCTTACCTCATTCCAGCCGTTCCCATTTTCAGATTGTTGTGCCCTCATGTCTACCTGGGCACATCCTCAAAAACAGCACCTCATGGATTTCTTTCAAAACTTTTGAGAGCGCCGTTCTCAAAATTCTAGCAGCGCTGAAACCCTCAACCACTTCAACGACCCTCTAAGCCCCAGTTTTTTTTAATAAGATCAAACCGTTGATACTTCCACTTTGGACCAAAATTGTAAATGCCTCTCTACTTCAAGGCACTATCCCTGACTGCCTAAAGTCTGGGCAGGTTTCCCCCAGCCTAATAAAACCAACAGCGGATCACAGTGACCTAAACAACTTCTCCAATATCTCCAACATTCCAACTCTGGTCAAGCTCCTTGAAAAATGTGTACACATCTATCTCTATACCACATTGAACAATTCTACCCTTTTAGACCAATTCCAATCTGGCTTCCGTCTGGGGCATAGCACTGAATTGGTTCTTACACACATAGTTGATGATGCGCTACAAATGTTGGATCAGAACATATCTTGCCTTCTAACCCTCGTTGACCTCTCTTCGGCATCTGATATGGTTAAGCTACTAGACTTACTGGAACATATTGCCTTTTAATCCTCCTTGACCTCTCTTCGGCATTTGATATGGTTAAGCACGACAACCTACTAAACGTACTGGAACAGAGAATGGGGTTATCAGGGTCCATCCTAAACTGGGTCACCTCATTTCTCCAAAACAGAACTTAAAGATTCAAGGTAAATCAGTCTTTAAGACCACTCTGGTCACACTTGGGGTGCCACAGGGTTCCTCCCTCTCACCCAGTCTCTAACAGAATTTCTGAGTTCCTCCAACTTCCACTATCACATGCACTCTGATGACACACAATTATTACTGAATGTCTCCTCCCCCAAAGACATCAGATCTTTCAACTTAACTCTGCAGAAAACCCAAAGTTGGCTGGCATGCAACTACCTCAAACTAAACCCTCTTACAACCGAATTCCTCCTAATATCTCCACCCAACTAATTACCCATCATTGAGGAATGGATAAAACAACTAACAGCCCTGAACTGTTTGCCACAACAAGATCACTGGGAATACCTCTCAACAAGAACCTTAACATGCAGAAGTACCTCAGTGCTGCCATTAAAAGAGAAAACCTCCAAATGAACAGCTTAACAAAATTAAAACCCTTCTTTCCCCTCAATGACTTTAAGTCTGCAGTGCAAGCCCTAGTGATTCCCAGGTTAGACTATGGAGGTGCAACCCCTTGTGACCTGCCCAGATCCAAGATGGCTCCTCTAAGGGCCTCCCGTAACTCTGCCTCAAGACACATCACAGCATCAAAAAGAAACAACCACATCACCCCCAATTTGAAATTCCTCAATTGACTCTCTTGCAAAGCAAGAACTAGGTTAAACGTTGCCTGCATGAGCCATGTAGCCCTACACTTCAATACCCCGATATAGCTTGCTCAGAAGCTGGAACTTTTGACAGCTGCAGATCTTCCGGAAGCTCCAGCACCGTACTGCTGAAACCACAGATTCTATTAAAAGAAAACCTACAGCCAAGCTTTCTCTGGGATCGCCCAGAGAATTTGGAACTCCTTGACCTCTGAAATCAGACTGAATCCCTCAACTGCATCTTTCAAGAAATAAGTTACTACTTATGAACACATTTCTGCCCTGCATCCTAGATCTCCTCTCTCTGTAGCTTTCTTGCCATGCCAATTACACTCATGACTACTGCTCGCTGTTATTGTTTTGGTTTTATCTCTCCTGACATTGAAGTGGTCTCACTCTTATCTGGGGATATGCCCTATCCTGTATTGTTCTCAACTTTGATATTATTGACTCTATTTGCCTCTGCTCCCTGAACATTTGTAAAGCGCTCTGATAACAGCAAGGGCCATGTACATGCTATATAAAACTGCTTAAATAAAAAAAGAAATCCTTTGTGACTAGATATCCACAGTTGGTGCTTTGTGTTTTTGGTGCTATTTTCACAAAACAAAATGTAATTTGAATATCTCCAGTTCTACTGACTGGATTATTGTTGTTTTGGTCTTATATTATTTATTAAACAAAGTACTCGTTTTCTAACTTGGTGTGGGATCCTTTTTGTGCGGTATTTTCACTTTATTACTATTTGAAGTGTTGCACAAATACTCTACACATTGCCTCTATGTTAAGCCGAACTGCTCTGTGCCAAGCTATCAAGGGGTTAAGCACAGGTTGGTTTAGGGGTTGAAGTGTGCCTCACCCTGGCAAAGATTGTGGCTGTTGATTGACCAGGGCTCACATTCCAGTCAGTCAACCAACAACCCAATTTCTCACACTGCCAAACTCAGCACAGTGCATGAATGGGCACTTGGATCCTTAAATGTACCAACCTTTAGAATGAATGGGTATGTACCACTCAATAAATGTTACCTACATGTGCTTGAAGGAGGCATAATGCCTAGCAACATGCCATCAGCAACAACCACAGTGGTTGATACATGGGATATGATACATGTAAATGCTCAACAGGGAAATTGATTGGAAAAAAAGATTGACCATTAAAACGCCACTGTGAGTTGGAGCTAGACTCAAAGCAGTAAATATGTTAGCAGTGGTCAGACTATTCAATGGTGAAGACAGGTTATAATAACTATTAAGGAAAAGTACCTTTTAAAATGTCACCTTTTCCATGCTTGACGTTTCTGGAGGCTAATTTGCATTAGCTCTCCAGCTTCTCTCAACCTGTGCTCAGCCTTGAAAAGGTGTGAACGAGGTGTTAAATGCATCCCGAGAATAAACAATAAGCTGACCCAGCTCTGCAGAGATGACTCCTATGAACTCCACAGAATATTCAGAGAGGGAGCTGTGGGCATACTCTGACACATGGGTACTCACAAATTTTCTCTCAGGGGCCAAATTTACAGTGTGGTTTGTGGCAGAGGGTCGCACCGGTGGGGGTGGGGTCAGTGGGGGAGGGGGGCAGGGCTAGGGCAACAAAAAAAACAACTGTGACCATGAGGTTGAACACAGGCCCCTGCAGCGGACGCCTTTGTCCATTGAGCCATCAGACCCGGCATACACACATCTCTCTCTCTCTCTCTCTCTCTCTCTCTCTCTCTCTCTCTCTCTCTCTCTCTCTCTCTCTATCTCTCTCTCTCTCCCTCCCTCTATCTCTCCCTCCCACTCTCTGTCTCCCTCCCTCTCTCTCTGTCTCTCTCCCTCTCGCTCTCTCTGTCTCCCTCTCTCTGTCTCCCTCCCTTTGTCTGTCTCCGTCTCCCTTCCTCTGTCTGTCTCCCTTCCTCTTTCTCCCTCTATCTATCTCCCTCCCTCTGTCTCCCTCTGTCTGTCGCCCTCCTCCATCTGTCTGTCGCCCTCTGTCTGTCCCCCTCCCTCTGTCTGTCTCCCTCTGTCTCCCTCTGTCTGTAGCCCTCTGTCTCCCTCCCACTCTCTGTCTCCCTTTGTATCCCTCCCTCCCTCTGTCTCCCTCCCTCTATCTCCTTCTGTCTGTCTCCCTCTGTCTGTCTCCCTCTGTCTGTCTCCCTCTCCCTCCCTCTGTCTCCCCCTGACTCCCTCCCTCTGCCTCCCTCTGTGTCCCTCTCTCTGTCTCCCTCTCTCTCTATCTCCCTCCCTCTGTCACCCTCTGTCTCCCTCCCTCTCCCTTCCTCTCTCTCCCTCTGTCTCCCTCTCCGTCTCCCTCTCTCTGCCTCTTTGTCTCTGTCTGTGCCTCTGTCAGTCTGTCCCTGTCTCTGCCTCTATCTGTCTCTGTCTGTCCCTGTCTCTGTCTGTCTCTGTCTCTGTCTCTATCTCTGTCTCTGTCTCTGCTTCTTTCTGTCTCTGCCTCTATCTGTCTCTGTCTCTATATGTCTCTGCCTCTATCTGTCTCGATCTCTATCTGTCTCTGTCTGTTTCTGTCTCTGTGCCTCGGGCAGTGCACACATACTGTGTCTACACGTACCCCTCGCCAGCCCAGCGACAGCCCCCATACTCCCCCCTCTCCCTGTGTAATGTAAAAGCCAGCTTGTTTTCTCTCTGAATTTGCTGCTTTGCGGGGTTTGTGTCCCACAACTGGGGTCACATCTGTCGCTGGCTTTAATTCTAACTCTCACCCCCGAGCTGTCAGATCAAAGCCCCCCTTTGGCGCCAGTCACCCGTCCTTGTAGGTATGCATGCATCAATTATATATAGCGCCAACCTGGTGGCGAGCATTCGTGCACTGTGCTGCGAGAGCGGAGACCAGGCCTGAGCTCCCTGGCCTCGGCTCAACCCTCTGACTACACGCTGGTGGTAAATATCACATCACAGGCTCCTAATGCACACCTCACCCTGCTCTCACTCCCTACTGCCCTCTGTCACCCTCTATCACCTCACCCGGTCCTCACTCCCTGCAACCCTCTGTCACCTCACCCGGCTCTCACTCCCTGCTGCCCTCTGTCACCTCACCCGGCTCTCACTCCCTGCTGCCCTCTGTCACCTCACCCGGCTCTCACTCCCTGCTGCCCTCTGTCACCTCACCCGGCTCTCACTCCCTGCTGCCCTCTGTCACCTCACCCGGCTCTCACTCCCTGCTGCCCTCTGTCACCTCACCCGGCTCTCACTCCCTGCTGCCCTCTGTCACCTCACCTGGCTCTCACTCCCCGCTGCCCTCTGTCATCTCACCCGGCTCTCACTCCCTGCTGCCCTCTGCCACCTCACCCAGCTCTCACTCCCTGCAGCCCTTCACACCCTGCTGTCCTCTGTCACCTCGCCCCGTGTGATTCGTTTTTATCTGGGGAGGGAAAGTTTGTGGTTTTTGATGTGTCCCCTGTTGTCTCCTTGGTTTGAGGGGTATTTCTCATTGTTTTGATCTATTATTGTTGAAGACCCTTGAGAGGCATCTGTATATCCACATCACATTTAAATGGATAATTTGTATATCCCTTACGACATTGTCATCGATTTGTTTTTTCTAAAAAAAAACAGGCGTTGGTTATTAAAATATTGCAAAAATCAATGATAGGCAAGGTGTAATAATTCTATTAGAAATATCTCGAAAAGCAAGAGCTCTTTGCTGCACACATCGAACCACCTTCCCCAGCCTTCCCAAAATCTGCAGCACGTTATTAATGACACCCTAATGTAGAGGGAGCACGAGAGCTGGCTGGACCGCCGCGGCAGAGAGCAGGTGTAATCCGGAGGGCAGAAATTCCAAGTAAGGCTGGGCCGACTCAGACTTTCATCCCTTCAGTGTCAATAAAACAAATGCCACTCGGGGGAACACGAGCTGCGCAGAGTGATTTTCGAGTTCACGCTTAGTTCAATCAGTCATGGGGTTTGTCTTTGAGTCCTGGTCACTGTAATTGTGCAACAATTCCCGGATTACAAGAGAGCAGAGAAAGAAGCGAAGTGGGAGGACTGTTTCAAGCAACTGCAGGGGTGGCCCCTGAGTCACAGAGCCAAAGGGGCTCCGGGTCAGATGCTTCCCAAGGCCCGGCTCCAGCCATGAGCTGGGTGTAAAGTGAAGATTTGGACACTGTTATTAAGAGTAGGCTGTGAAGGACAGCCCTGCCATCAGTCAGGAGCAAGAAAGCTTATGTATGTGACCACCAGAAACCTGCGTGCCAGGCCAAAGCCCTGCAGGAAATATATGTGCCACATACAGGCGCGCAACGCCCATTGAGTTCAAAGGGCTTGGCCCCCGCCTTGTGTGTGTCAGCCGGGCTGAGACAGCTTCCCAGGCACACACAGCCTCACCCGAGTACTTCACAGGTCTTTAAAAGACCATTTGCTTGTTAATGAGGCTATAGTTTTATTTCACCTCTTCTTAGCGCCCCTGCGTCTCCATTCTGACTATCGCTGGAATCGCCCAGCTCCCATAGAGCAGAGTCTCTCGGAGTCCACAGCGCTGCAACCGGCAGTGTTCGCTGACACTCTTTAAAAAAAAACCACACACACACACAGGTACGATGTCTGTAAGGTCCGCGGGCCGCCAAGGAAGGCTTGCTGGGCCGCTGGCGGCCCGCGGGCCGTACTATGAGTACCCGTGCTCTGACACCATGCCGTCAATTCCTGCTTGACTAGTCTTTTCAGCCATATGCAAAACTTGGGGCACACTTGAAAGGGAAAGAGCAGGATGCCAAGACAATACTTGTAGATCCACTGGCTGGTTGCTGAAAGGCTCAGCTTTTGTCTTACCAGACTTCTGTTTATCTGTCTTTGGGTTTTTGTTGTCGGTGCAATACCTGCTTCATCCTGGGGATTAGTGTTAGATGCAGGAAAATACTGGCGATTTCCCTATGACACTCACACGCACACACTCTAGCCCGCAGAGCCCATGTTTAGTGTGGCTGAACACTTTCGATATCTTGGAAATGCCCTGGCGCATGGCATTTGGAGCCTGTTTGCAGTAAGACAAAAAGAACCACTGAAAAAGTGGTTAGGCTGACACCAGGATCATTTACCTTGGTTTGGGTGATCAGGAGTCACCCCCACCCACAAGCCGGGGCCAGACATAAATGTAGTATTGCTGGAGCGGGTTATGAAAATTTTTGTATAGCCACCCCATTTTGCATGTCATTTTATTAATTAGATTAATTAATTAATTATAATCGTACTAATGGTTTGGAGTGATGTGGAAATAACTAATCAACCTTATTAATGACTGAAACACACGTGGGATTTGCATCTGCAGGGCCTAATTAATGACATGAACTAAATTTCGTACGCATATTAATGATAGATAAATAGAACATTGCATGACATATGTTGCTTTAGTGATGTAATTGTGATTCGTACTTTATTTAGTAAATATAAACCGCATTGAGTGTTGCTTTTGGCTAGGTAAATACACACACCTATGGGTATTAGCAAGGGAATAACATTTAATTAGTTATTTCTATGTATTAATTACGTTTTATGTTTCTTTGCTTAAGTTGTCCATTTTGGCCTGCCATAAGATGGCTGACTTTGGTGCCTAACCCGACGCTGTACAAGGCTTGGGTGAAGTGCGCCTGTGCTAAAAGATGAGCAACAATGGCCCTGTCCTGACCCCAGGCAAGCTGTACTTATCAAGGACACTGGGAAAAGTGCCAGCGCTACAGACAAAAGACTTTATTAAAGAACCGGAACCAGCAAGTATGCTGACAACATGGACTAAACCTTATGGGAACGGAGAGGTCGACCCCTGATCAGTCAATCAGAACAGTTTAAAACTCAATATTGTTACATTTTGCTATTGAAATTATTATAAAACCCATAGAATAGAGAGGTCGGGAGCGCGCTTTTCGATTTCCTGATGATATGCTGACTGAGAGGACGGTGACACTGCAGGACAGCTGTTAGCCTGAATCTTTGACGGACAGAATTAATGCCCATTTTCCTGATGAACTGAATAATTGCTTTCCATGGGCATAGAAAGACAAAAGATCTAAATTTGACTTATCGGACGACATTTAGCCAGAATAGGTAAATATGATGACCAACTGCTTAATTGATTAATGAATTTGCTCGCATTATTTAGATAAATTTCATTATTAATTACAGAATTGTGTTGGGTTGTTTATT
The DNA here is from genome assembly GCF_964204655.1 of Triturus cristatus. Taxonomy (NCBI): domain Eukaryota; kingdom Metazoa; phylum Chordata; class Amphibia; order Caudata; family Salamandridae; genus Triturus; species Triturus cristatus. The sequence goes on along the minus strand of NC_140590.1, from coordinate 1,245,138,223 downwards.
TCAAGAAAATGTATTGATGTAAAGTAGTTATAGAATTGGAAATCACTCAAACCTACAACTAGCAGATCCATGGCCTATCCATGGAAGGAATATTAAAGGTGATGTTCAGGTCTTAATGAGGGAGAGAAGGTTAGGTGGATCTATCGCTCATTGGATACAAACAGGTATTTCCTTCTATTTACAGCGAATGGAATAATCACCTCCTTAGAAATACTGACCAATAGAGAATGAATGTTGGTATTATGGGCCCCACCAGCGAAAGTAGTGAATGAGTGTGTCTATATGATTTGCGGTCTGTGACGGAGGGAGGGATTTTGCATTCCACGCTGCATCAGTTTTTCTGGTAGCAGAATGATGGTTTGTTATTGTTTGGTTTAGTGATTATTGCTTGTACATTACTTATTGATTTTGGTTATTGATTGGTATTGATTTATGTACTAACACTCTATGTTGAGTCGCATTGAGTTTAATGTTGTTGGCACGGCTTCTGGGATGTAGGAAGTCGGAAGTTTGTAAAGGTTCCATAGAAGGGCAGAGGTAAGCGCTGCTCTTGGGAAAGACGGAATTGTTGTTGCCCTGTAGGTACACAGGGGAAATGTGTGACAATTGAAGTTGCACGGCGCATTGTCTGGGTTCGATTTGGTGACATCGTCGTGTGTTGGCATTAGAGACATTTTTCTGTGTGAGAGAAGTGTGCATGATAGCGAAGGTTACCTGTGAAGTTCTGGTCTTAGGTACCAGGGATCCAACTGACATTCCGATAACGCTTATCACTGGAAAGGTAATAGGTACTCTCTGAGCTTGTTAGAAGGACAAAGGAGAGGTAAGCGCTGCTTTGTTAACATATGTCATAATTCTGTAGTAGGACAGACTGTTCGCTGTTCTCGGGAAAGACAGGATTCTGTGTGAATGTACTACATTTTTCGTTGTGTGAATGTGTGTGAATGCAAAGGCATTTGGGTTGATTGAGAAACTCTAGGTTTCTTTCTCAGGAGCATTGGGTCTCCAACTATGTGTCTTAAATACTAGAGAAACAATTTGCTAATGCTTGTTAGAAGGGTGAAGTAGAGGGATGTGCTACTTTATCAACGGAAGTAATGATTCCGTAGTAGAGCAGAGGTAAGCGCTGCTCTCGGGAAAGACGGAATTCTTGTGAGAAAGGTCTTTTTGCTGTTCTTTGGTTAGCGAAGCGGACAATGGAGATGTTTCTATGTTGTTACTAACAGAAGTATAGAGGTGATGTTCAGGTCTTAATGAGGGAGAGAAGGTTAGGTGGATCTATCGCTCATTGGAGACAAACAGGTATTTCCTTCTATTTACAGCGAATGGAATAATCACCTCCTTAGAAATACTGACCAATAGAGAATGAATGTTGGTATTATGGGCCCCACCAGCGAAAGTAGTGAATGAATGTGTCTATATGATTTGCGGTCTGTGACGGAGGGAGGGATTTTGCATTCCACGCTGCATCAGTTTTTCTGGTAGCAGAATGATGGTTTGTTATTGTTTGGTTTAGTGATTATTGCTTGTACATTGCTTATTGATTTTGGTTATTGATTGGTATTGATTTATGTACTAACACTCTATGTTGAGTCGCGTTGAGTTTAATGTTGTTGGCACGGCTTCTGGGATGTAGGAAGTCGGAAGTTTGTAAAGGTTCCATAGAAGGGCAGAGGTAAGCGCTGCTCTTGGGAAAGACGGAATTGTTGTTGCCCTGTAGGTACACAGGGGAAATGTGTGACAATTGAAGTTGCACGGCGCATTGTCTGGGTTCGATTTGGTGACATCGTCGTGTGTTGCCATTAGAGACATTTTTCTGTGTGAGAGAAGTGTGCATGATAGCGAAGGTTACCTGTGAAGTTCTGGTCTTAGGTACCAGGGATCCAACTGACATTCCGATAACGCTTATCACTGGAAAGGTAATAGGTACTCTCTGAGCTTGTTAGAAGGACAAAGGAGAGGTAAGCGCTGCTTTGTTAACATATGTCATAATTCTGTAGTAGGACAGACTGTTCGCTGTTCTCGGGAAAGACAGGATTCTGTGTGAATGTACTACATTTTTCCTTGTGTGAATGTGTGTGAATGCAAAGGCATTTGGGTTGATTGAGAAACTCTAGGTTTCTTTCTCAGGAGCATTGGGTCTCCAACTATGTGTCTTAAATACTAGAGAAACAATTTGCTAATGCTTGTTAGAAGGGTGAAGTAGAGGGATGTGCTACTTTATCAACGGAAGTAATGATTCCGTAGTAGGGCAGAGGTAAGCGCTGCTCTCGGGAAAGACGGAATTCTTGTGAGAAAGGTCTTTTTGCTGTTCTTTGGTTAGCGAAGCGGACAATGGAGATGTTTCTATGTTGTTACTAACAGAAGTATAGAAATTGAAACAAAAACTTACTGAGCGGATTTGTAAAGGAGGGGTAGCAGGAGCAGGAGCTGCCGCAGCGGCTGCTGACGTCAGAACAACCACGCTGGGATTGGACAGTCAGTCAGAACTGTGAAACGCCCTGGATTGGTGCGTTAGTGTACGCCGCGCTAGGATTGGAGGAAAAACAGGGTGACACAGACGCTCCTTATTGGTGCGTTAGTGTGAGTCGCGCTAGGATTCGAGGACTGTGACAGTGACATGGATGCTCTGAATAGGCGCGTTAGTGTGAAATCGTGCTGTGATTGGATAGATTAGCGATACAGTTGTAAAGGGGGACCAGCGTTGCGCGAAAGACAAGAAAATGTATTACGACCCACCAGAGAAGGAGAAGAAGACCTGGTTAGGGAGAATTAAGAAGTGGTTTAAGAAAGACAAACCAGTTAAGACTAGGGAAGGACAGTTACTTCCTCCACCGAAAACCCCTGCATCCTTTATGATTGCGAAATATGGATATCATACTTGTATATGGTTAGATAACTGGGTGAGATACACCAAGGACGACGGAGTATTGGATTTTCCAGAGCATGGTTCATTTAATTTGGCTGTTTTAAAAAACTTAAGGGAAAGAATGATGAATTTGGAACCAAGACCTAGACCGACACAGTTTGAGGCTTTGACAGAATGGGAAGACGAAATGTATGAACGAGAAAGACAAAGAAGTGGTAGAGGATATAGGTACTGGTTTGGAAGGCCATACGGACACGAAACGCATAGTGATCGAATGAAGAGATGGCGAGATGCGAGCATGACTGAGGGTGTGTTCCCTATAAGAACTGTAGGAGAGAATGAAGGTCGAAAGTGTGCAGAAAAGAGGCATAATTTAGAGTCGAGAGGGTATGGAGCGAATGAGTCTGAGGATGATGTTCTTGATGATATGTTCTATAAAAATCCACCACTGTATCGATCAGAACCAGAAATGTTAACTCCAAGTGCCCCAATGAGAGAAACGATGCGAATTATAAAATCGGAACCAGAATCCCTAAGTTTGAGTAAAAACAGTGGTACCAGGGAAGTAGAAAAGAGATCAGAAGGAAGAACAGATGGAGAAAATTCTGTAGAATTAGCAAAAACAACCCTGGAATTAACTGAGAAAATAAGAAAATTGACCAAGAATCTAGAAGCTGTAACTGTTCCAGTAACGATAGGTCCAGTAATGCCTATTTTTGAAAAACAGAAGGACAGTGAGCATTGTTTGACAGTCCCTTACAGAAATAGTAACCCTGTAGAACAACCAAGAGTGAGTCAGAATGAGAATCCATGGAGGCAAACTATGAGTGTAATGGAACCCAATTTTACAAATAATCCATTTGTAGATCAGAATTGTGCAGAAAAACGTATGACGATGATAGAGACAGTGTCAGAAACACAAAATGATTTTGGACACGGAAGTGTAGAAAAACCAGTAGGACCATCAACAGACGAGTTAAGTGAATGGTTAAGAAGCTTGCAGAGGAAGGACAAAGAATCCCAATCAATTGATGTGGCCAAGTTACGAATGGTATTGGAAGAATTAATCGTAGGGACTATCCCGACAGAAAAATTGAAAACCTATCAGGATGAAGAATTGTTATTTTTGTGCAAAAGTGTGACCTGGAGATCGAAAAACTTGCATGAAAGGTTAGAAGAAGTAGCAAGTGAAATGGGTATTGATATTGAAAAGGTAAAAGCCTTACAGAAACCATATTGAGTAGAATTCACTGAAAAGGACATTGAGAACATGAACACCACAGGACGAAAAGGTCAAATTAAGGACATAATCATTTTGCTGAGAAAATGGGGAGACGTGGATAAATGGAGAAGCAGGTGGTATAGAAAACGGGATGATGCCTCGGATAAGACATTTTCAGCCTTTCCTGTAAGAGAAAAAGAGAAGGTAGTGACAGAGTGCCCTATGAGAGAGATTCCAGGAGGAGGATATGTACATGTTCCATGGACGAGACAGGATATTTTGTCATTTACGAATGATTTCCCTCGACTACGCGAAAAGCCCGTCGAGTGGTACAGACAGGTAGACAGATTTGTAAAATTGTCTAAAGTACTATGGATTGATTTGAATAGTCTATTTGACATAATCGTACCAGCAGATCTATGGTCAGAGTGTAAGCTGATGATAAATTGGCCAACCAAGGAATATCCTAGGGATCCTAAAACAGGAGCACCAGACCCCGAGGTAATGAAGAAATATGAGCAGGTTATGGTATTTTTGAAAAATAAAGTGCCCCCTAAAGAAACAGACTGGGTAAAAATTGATCGAACACACCAGGAAAGTAAAGAGTCAGTACATGCATATTACGAGAGGCTAATACAAGCTTTTAAGCAGTTCAGCGGAGACGAGAATCTGAGTGAAAAGGATTTGAGCCATTTTGTATACAGATTTGTATATGGTTTACGACCTGAAATTGGTGATATGATTAAACAGCATACGGTAGATTGGCAAAACAAGAAAATAAATGAAGTATTGAGACATGCTAAATACTTCAGTGATGAAATTGAAGCAAAACAGCGGAAGTTAAAGGAGAAGGCAATGTGGGCACAGGTAAAGGTAGCGGAGAGACAGGAAGCACAATTGGTGGAACAAGCGGGGACCAAGCCGAAATTTAATAATGGGAAGTACAAAGGGAACCTTGAAGAAGCTAAGAAGAAATTTCCGTGTCATAATTGCGGCAGGATAGGGCATTGGAAATCCGAGTGTAAGTTTCCTCCGAGTACTAATAGTGAAAATTCATCATAGAACCCACAGGTGCAGCATGAGGTGAGTGGTCAACTGCAGCAACAGCAGCAAGCTGTTCCCCCACAGAATCAGGTGCCAAAGCCGCCTTTTCCACAGAGCAGAAACACACAGAAGTATAGTAGTGAATCTGGATTCTACAATGAAGAACAGGCAAATAAGCTGCCGCGCGCTCGCGCTGTCTCGCAGTATTGGCTGCAACGTGATGAAAGTGATGCAGAAGAGAGTTATTGACGGTGCCGAAGGGAGGAAGAAGAGTGCGTACTTGGCGCAACTCTAGAAGTAGACCAGACAGGACCTTTTGTCGATGGGAGGGTTAATGATGAAAATATTACTTTCCTAGTAGATACTGGTGCTACTCGATCAACTGTTAGATCAGCTGATGGTAAGAATCTTCCTCTCTTGGATGAAACGATCCAAGTAGTTGGTGTGTCCAACAGGCAAATTAAGACCTATCTTACAGAATCAGTGAAAGTTAGCATAGGGACATTTTCAGAAATGCACCGCTTTGTGGTGTGTGACTCCAGTCCGGTGAATTTATTAGGTAGGGACCTGTTGTGCAAAATGAATTGCACTATATTTTGTACTCCAGATGGAATAGCTTTTGAAACACCAGATGATGATGTATTGTATAAAATGACCCTAGCCAACAGAGAAAGTGAAGTTACTGAAACATATGCTGTATTCAACCCTGATGAATTACCAAAAGAACTGAGAAACTCTGTAAAGGCAGAGGTTTGGGATTTCACTGTAGAAGATGTAGGATTAATGAGAAACGTAGATCCAGTTAAAATAACTGTAAAAGAAGGAGTAACGTATCCAAATGTTCCACAGTACAGATTGACACCTGAAATAATTGAAGGTGTAACTCCTATAATAGAGAAAATGATCAGACAAGGAATCTTGAGAGAAATAATGAGTAGTCCATGTAATTCACCGATAATGGGACTGAAAAAGCCTAATGGGAAATTCAGGATAGTGCAAGATTTGAGAAAGGTAAACAAAATTGTGGTATCATGTTGTCCCATTGTACCAAATCCATCAGTGATTTTATATCAGATTCCCCATGATGCAGAATGGTACACAGTAATTGATCTGTGTCATGCTTTCTTTTCCATCCCATTGCACCATGACAGTCAGCAAATTTTTGTATTTCGTTTTGGTGAGCGTATTTTGGCATGGTGCCGAATCCCACAGGGGTATACAGAGAGCCCCTCAATATTCAATCAGTTGTTAAAGAGGTCTTTGGAGAGTCTAGAAATGCCAGAAAATTCTGTACTAGTACAATATATTGACGACCTTTTGGTGGCGTCAAAAACACGTGAAGCCTGTGAGGTAGATACAATAGCCTTACTGAATCATTTGGCAGATGGAGGACTTAAAGTGTTACCCGCAAAACTACAGTTTTGCAAGAAGGAAGTGCAGTATCTGGGACACAACATAGAGAAAGGACTGAGGAAAATAACCATAGACAGAATCAGAATAATAAAAGGAATGAGAGCTCCCATGACTCAAAGAGAAGTAAGAATGTTTTTGGGAATGGTAGGGTACTGACGTCAGTGGATAGGGAACTTTTCCTTGATTGCAAAGCCTTTGGTGCGATTGACGAGAAGTGATGTAAAAGACCCCCTTGTATTAAGCAGAGAAGAATTGGCAGCATTTAGACAATTGAGAGATGGTTTGTGTGAAGCACCTGCATTAGGCATGCCTGACTATGAGAAAGAATTTGAGTTGTATTGCAGTGAGAGAAATGGATGTGCACTTTCAGTGTTGACCCAGAAACATGGAAAAAACAAGCATTTGCAATGCAATAGGTCTCGCATTTGCAAAAGTTTCAGCTATTGTCATTGTTCATGACAATGCCTTTTTTATCTATTTTATAAAACAAACACATAAATAAAATGGTATTATCATTAACAATGCCAATAGCTAGTGTTGCATTATTATTAGCAATGCCAACTGCTCACACTTTTATAATGTGAGACCTATTGCATTGCAAATGCTTGTTACGGTTGGTTTCTCCGATATTACCCACTGCATTGGCTTCAGCAAGCACAAATGCATGCAGTCGCCCAGACCTTGAAAAACACCTATACAGTGTGTCTCTTTACAAGTTCAAAACTGCTTTGCAAATGTGGCCACTTTTTTTTAGGTATATGATTCGGTAATGGGGCCACTTTAATTTTGGTGCCCGGGCCGATTTTATGTCTTAGCCTGACTCTAGTAACTTGCAGAAGAATAGTGAAAGCTTAAAAAGTAAGTTTTTTTAAAACAGTGACTGATCGTGGTTTCTGAATTCATTGTTGCTGTTCCCAGCTACTCATTAAAAAGGGGTGCAGCCAAACATGTATACCATCTACCTGTAACCATGGCAAAAACAGCCAAGTTGGGCTGATACCCTGTAAGGAAAAGCATTCTTACCTGTCTGTAAAATTTAATAAAATATTGACTGACTGACTGACTTTCAAATTAAAAAAAAGAAAAATGCTTTCTCTACATGACTTTGCATTTTTGGCGCACTTTGGAGAGTAAGGGTTGTAATCTTGTGTTGCCAGCGAATAAAAGCTGGCTTCAGTGACGTTTCCGGGCCTGTTGGCATGTCTTAATCAGACATGTCCACGACCTATGAATTTATTGCATTTTCGAGGAATCTTTGCACGTAACATATTTGTCGCGAACATAATGTCCCCTTGTTGCTTACTTGCTTCCCACAAAGTAAGGGGCTGGCCTGTTGACCTATGGTTCTTTAAACTATCCAACCGACCCAAGTGTCAGACGTGAGTTCCGCTTGCAACAGACAAAATCGCGTGACCCTGGTTTATCTACCACGTCAGTTGCACGCTATTGGGGGTTAGCTTTGTAATAGCCTCGCTTTTATTTGGCAGTCTACCCGAGTCTTGCGTCAGCCTGAAGACGCGTACTTAAAAAATGCCCTTCATTCGAAAACGAAGTTTAAATTCATATAAGACCCTGTTTAGCAGAATCGGGTCCCACGCTACGAAGGGATTTACTATTCATTTTGAAGATGACATCCTTGTCAGGCTAAGTCCGGTTTCGTACATGTGTCTGTATTGTTTGCATTCTCCAAGAAGAGTTATTTATTCCTGTAGGATTCCCTGGGGTTGCTGACATCAGAGAGAAAGAGAATGAAATATATAAAGACACTTAAGGACATAGTTTTTGCCTCCCTGACGTAGAATGCATTTCATAGCTGTTTTACTGAGCATTAAACAAACAAGACAAGCCCGGCGGAGCGTGGCACGTGCGCGCTTGGGGGCGGGGGAGCGCATTCCAGGCGGGGGAGCGAACCCTTTGAAGTGCGATGTCCCCTTGTTGCTTACTTGCTTCCCACAAAGTAAGGGGCTGGCCTGTTGACCTATGGTTCTTTAACCTATCCAACCGACCCAAGTGTCAGACGTGAGTTCCGCTTGCAACAGACAAAATCGCGTGACCCTGGTTTATCTACCACGTCAGTTGCACGCTATTGGGGGTTAGCTTTGTAATAGCCCGGCTTTTATTTGGCAGTCTACCCGAGACTTGCGTCAGCCTGAAGACGCGTACTTAAAAAATGCCCTTCATTCGAAAACTAAGTTTACATTCATATAAGACCCTGTTTAGCAGAATCGGGTCCCACGCTACGAAGGGATTTACTATTCATTTTGAAGATGACATCCTTGTCAGGCTAAGTCCGGTTTCGTACTTGTGTCTGTATTGTTTGCATTCTCCAAGAAGAGTTATTTATTCCCGTAGGATTCCCTGGGGTTGCTGACATCAGAGAGAAAGAGAATGAAATATATAAAGACACTTCTGGACGTAGTTTTTGCCTCCCTGACGTAGGATGCATTTCATAGCTGTTTTACTGAGCGTTAAACAAACAAGACAAGCCCGGCGGAGCGTGGCGCGCGCGCGCTTGGGGGCGGGTGAGCGCATTCCAGGCGGGGGAGCAGACCCTTTGAAGTGCGATGCCAAACGGATTGCATGGCGGCACGATGCGCGTGATTGTGCGCGTGCTAGCCATGCAATCCGCTTTTTGGGAGCACTTTTAAAACCCCCTTAAAATAGTCTTGCATTGCGATCGCTTACGCGATAGCAAGGCGAGACCTAAAAATGAGAAGACCAATTGCATATTTTTCATCAATGCTAGATCCAGTAGCTGTAGGTTTACCTGGATGTTTGAAAACGGTGGCTGCAATATGTCAAAGTTTGGAGCAGAGTGAAGGAATTGTGATGGGATATCCATTGAAAGTGTTTGTACCTCATGATGTAGCGATTCTGTTGACAAGGAGTCGTACTCAGTATATGACACACAGTCGGTTGACTAAGTATGAAAAGGTCATTTTGGGTGCCACAAATGTGAGTCTTGCGAGATGTGTGAATGTGAATCCGGCAACTTTGTTGCCTGACGCTGAGATTGTGGAAGTAAGAGATGAAGTTGATCATGATTGTCTGGATGTACTTGATTTTTGTACCAAACCACGACCAGACATAAAAGATGTACCTTTGCCAGAAAGTGATTTTGTGATGTTCGATGATGGGTCATGTTTGAGAACAGATGAAGGAATGCTGAGTGCAGCGTATGCAGTATGCACAGTCGCAGCAGTAATTGAAGCCTCATATTTGAAAGGAGTGAAATCAGCCCAGGTAGCTGAACTTGTGGCTTTGACTAGAGCATGCAAGATTGGGAAGAGTGTGAGAGTGACTGTGATAACTGACAGCCAGTATGGCTTTGGAGTCGTCCACGACTTTGGCCAACTATGGCTACAAAGAGGTTTCCTGACCTCGAGTGGAACTCCCATTAAGAATGCAGAAGTGGTTGGAAAATTGCTTGAGACGATACAGCTGCCTAAACAATTGGCTGTTGTAAAATGTCCTGCACATAGTCAAGGTGGTGATTATATTGCCATCGGGAACAGGTACGCCAATGACATGGCACAGTATTGTGCACAAAATCAGAATTCGGTCAATCGGGCTAAGGAAAGAGAAATGTCTTCTTGCTCATTGATGTTCACTTACATTGTGGGAACTTGGGAAGAAGTAAAACAATTTCAGGATGAGGCAGGAGATGAGGAAATGAGACAGTGGTTAAAGCAGGATGTGCCCCAAGGGAAAAGGATCATGTGTGGGTTTATCGAGATGGAAGACCAGTTATGCCTGATAGCATGATGTCTACCATGGCACGGATGTATCATGGCCAGGGACATATTGGACGAGATGCTATGATCAGGTCATTTAAGCAGACCTGGTACAATGCAAAATTCAGACTTGTGGCAGAGAGTCTTTGTCAGAGATGCTTAATATGTCAGCAGTACAATCCTGGCAGGAAGACAGTAGTGAGTCTGGGAACAATAGGTCGAGAAGGAGGGCCTTTCACCAGAATGCAAGTAGATTTCATTGAGATGCCTCCCTGTAACAGATTGAGGTATGTTTTGGTAGTGGTCTGCCTATTCTCCAGGTGGGTGGAAGCATTCCCAACAAGAAGAAATGATGGGTTGACAGTAGCCAAGCTACTGTTGAGAGAATTCATCCCCAGGTTCGGGTTCCCAGTGATAATTGAGTCAGACCGAGGAGGACATTTTCATAATGAAATTGTAGGATTAATTTGTGAAGCATTGAATGTACAACAAAAACTACATTGTGCCTACTGACCAGAGGCTTCTGGTGTGGTTGAACAGATGAATGGTACTATCAAAAATAGAATAGGGAAAATGTGTTTGGCCACAGGTATGAAATGGCCTGATGTCTTGCCTCTAGTACTCATGACAATCAGGGCAATTCCAGACAGAACTACAGGATTAAGTCCTCATGAAATAATCATGGGACGTGCAATGAGACATCTGTTTATACCAGTCAACAAGCTGATGACAATTTCTGATGACATGGTGTTGGAATACTGTAAAGGCCTGGCTGACGCAGTTCATTCTGTGTTTCATCAGGTTGGACCAGATGCCACCACACTTGAAAAGAAGCAAGCCCATGATCTGAGCCCAGGTGATTGGGAAAGGATAAAGGTCCACAGAAGAAGAAATTGTCTGGTTCCAAGGTGGGGAAAACCACGACAAGTCATTTTGACCACAACTACAGCTGTGAAGTGTGCTGGACTGAAAAACTGGATCCATGCCAGTCATACATTGAGAATTCCAAATCCGGTGGACAGCACAGGAAAAGAATACTTTGATGAATCAGAATCAAGCACTGAATCAGATGACGAAGGGTCAAAGACACAAGGAAACTCTGAAAGGGGGGAAACAGAACAAAGATCAGCTTTAGTCCCCAAAAGTATCGCTCTGAGAAGAAGATTGCAGATTTCCGAATCCAGCGATTCTGGAAACGAGCAAGAAGCGCAGGGTTCCAAGAAGGAACACAGGAAGAAAAGAGGAAAAAGTACTGAAGACGCAACAAAAGTAATTCGTGAAAAGGAAGTACCAGATGAGAGACTGAGAGAAATTCCACCTGAAGTAACAAATCTAAGCGAACAAGGGACAGGTACAGAGAGAGAGGGACAGATTTCTGCGGAAGACCCCCGAGGAGGTGTAGGGAACTGCAACATCGAGTTAGGTGAAGGGACAAGTAGCCAGCAGGAAGATTGCGTGCCGGAGACCCGAGGAGGGACAGAAGTAGGGAAAACAAAACAAGTGGTGGAAGAAGAAGTTGCTGAAAAGACAAAGCAAGTTGAGACAGAGTCTGAAGAGAGTGAAAATGAAATACCTGAAGGTCGAGTTCTAAGAAAGAGAGCTTGGAGGAATGAAAAGAATGACAAAGGAAGTAAAGTAAAAAGGGTTGCAAGAGATGATGTTTGGCCCAATAAAATAAGGAAACTGAGATATCGATTGACAAGAGTGAATTCACCAAGAGCTGAACAGGTGAATGAAGTGACAAGTCAAGAAAAATCAAAAGAAGACGAATTAACTGAAGACAAAGAAAGTAGACGAACAAGGAAACCTAACCAGAAGTATAAGTCACCAGAATGGACGTACGTGGCTCTGCCTGAACAGGGAGAAGAGGCAGATAGTCAAGGAAATCCAGAGGAGACTGTACAGAAAGTGGTTGAGGATGAAATAGAATCGGAAATCCTGAGAGTTCTCCAATCCGACATTGGAGAAGAAGAAACGGAAGTTCAGGAAAATCCATATTTTCAAGAGGAGAGTGAAGAAGGATGAGATGCCAAACTGAATAAGTTAAGAAAATTATTGATGAAGAAAACAAGCTATTGAATTAGAGATAGTGACTGGTAGAACCAAATAGGTGTTAGAACCTTAGGTTAGAAAAACTAGTTGTGAAGTAAAAGAGGCTAAGCCAAAAGACACGGTCCATTTTAACAAGATGGCTAACATAGAAAGTAGTAAAGGTAGATGTACCTTCATGAAAAGATGGTGTGAAATGTGTTGTTGTTGTACAGGATTATTAATGCTTTTATGGAGCATCCTTGCTCTTGTCATTTCCTTTAAGGCTACTATAGATACATTAGAAGGACATAGTGAGAATAAAACTAATATAGGGAAAATTCCAAAGGTAGTTCCAACTAGAATAGATAAAAATTATTTGCATAAAGACAGGTCAATAACAGATTTTTCTAATAATGTGTTTTCAAAATTATTGTATGAATATGTAAAGACAATGGACGTACGGGACTGCTACGTATGCATGCAGTTACCTGCATCTGTTTCTGAGGGAGTAACATATCATCACCTTCCAGCAACGTATGGTATAACATGTAGTGTAATAGCTAGTTTGTTTTATGAGACAGAGAAATTAGAATATTATTTTTCAGATGTAGATAACATTTTTGCACAAGTGCCTTCTTATAATAAATTGAACAAAGTGAAGCCTGCTAAGGTGAATTCCTTTTAGAAACTAAGGAACTAACATTAGAGTATATTTTTAGAAACAATTTAACATGCAGTTTGAAGAAGGAGGAAAAGACATTCCTAGACATGGTTGAGGAAAGGAGATTGAAAATGCAAAGAAAAGCAGCAGAAGGGAAAGTGGAGAAAACAATCTGGGATATAGCGAAAGAAAAACATTTGAAAGGAGAAGCTAGTCCAACTATAGCTTTAGATTGGCCTCAGAAAGGGAAATTTTGCATTCGAAGGAATCAAACTGCATATGATAATTATTTTCTAGGTAATAGTGAGTGCCATGATACATATCGAATCATGGGTGGATGGGGATTCAAAGGTGGAAGAGATCCAGTCTTTCCTGGATTATATTTTATTTGTGGGAACAGGGCATATTATCGTTTGCCAGACCATTGGTATGGCACATGTTACGTAGGCCTGGTCTTTCCAAAAATCTTTCATATGGATAGAGGAGAAGATGGTGTACATAGTTTAAGTAATCATTTAGCTAGGACCAAGAGAGAATCTTGGGCAGAAATTGTAGGTGATAATTTTCAGGCATTGATACCAGCAGTGGGAATAACTCTGAATGCAAACAAAATTAGAAAATTGTCAACAGTAGTGGATCGCTGTCAACCTGCTCACCCCATATTTTTAGGAGTTCGATCTCCGCAACTTCTTCTTCTCCCATCATAGCCCAGTACCAAAATGCCAGCTCTCTTTTCCAGGTCCCTTTCCTATTTACTAGGTCGAAACTTGGATTAGATGCACAGGACACCGGCGCGAGAGTAGCCCACCAACCTGATAGTTGATAATACTTAAACCTGGTAAGTGAACCCTCCGTCAAAGTATAGAGAGAATCCCAGTCAATAAGCTGTGTATCCTTTAGAAGATCTCCCCAGTGTGTAATACCGGCCAACCTCAAAGGGCGAGCTAACTGATCCTTTAAACACTCGGGGGTCCCTGGTGAGTCCCAGATCGGGGCCTGAGGAGCATAATAGGGAATTCCCAGCTTTTTCCTGAAAAAAACCCAATTTGTTTGGGGCAGCTATCAGAATCTTTAATCTGACTTTTTTTAAAAACCTGGGATCTCCAAATTTAAACAGAAAATATTCCTGGCCCTGGGGTAGACTATGTAACAAAGCCTGAAATAGGGAGCCTAAAACAGTAGTGTCTGCCTTATCTGCCATTCGTCTGAAGTTTTTTAGTTGGAACGAATGACAGTAGATAAGTAAATCTGGAAGGACAAGACCCCCAATTTTTTATTTCCTCGTCAATTTTTTCCATGATATTCTCGGCGACTTAGTGTTCCAAATAAATGAACCTATTTTTCCCTGCAATTTAGCTATGTCTTTTGGGTCAAAAATTAACGGAATAGAGTTAAATAAAAAGGTGATTTTCGGTAAAATAGTCATTTTTATGAGGTTCACTCTGCCGAATATGTTAAGCGGAAGACCAGACCAACGTTGTAGGAGATGGCAAATTTCCTTATAGACTCTATCAAAATTTATTTTAGTTGTCTGATTTATATCTTGAACTAGATGGATTCCCAAATATCTCATCTTAGGTTTAACAGCCGGATATTCCTTAACCGGGTTCCACTGCATAAACTCGGTTTTATCTCTATTTATTTTATAGCCAGAGATTGCCCCAAAGTCTTCTGCCCACGCAAAGAGTCTAGGGACGGCCTCTTCTGGGTTCAACGTAAACATTAAGAGATCGTCCGCATAAAGAGCAAACTTCAGCTCCAAACTCGCGATCTTAAAAGGTTTGAAGGTCGAATCTGATCTCAACTTAATAACAAAAGGCTCGATATACAAATTAAACAAAAGAGGAGAAAGGGGACATCCCTGTCTAGTGCCACGAAATATGTGTAGCCAATCGGTAAGAAAACCATTTACTAAGATTTTGGCTTTGGGACTAGAGTATAAGGATCGAATAGAGGCTATGAAGTTCGTTGGCATACCAAATGCGGCTAATGTTTCCCAGAGATAGGACCAACTGACTTGGTCGAAAGCCTTTGCGGCATCAATGGCCACAATGGTCAGGGGAGACTTTTCATTAGTCGCTACATCTATGGCAGCAATGGCCTAAAATGTAAGTTCGTTCAGCTGCCTACCCGGCATAAAGCCTCTTTGATCACTGTGGACCACTGATTTAATGACCTTGGCCAATCTCGCTGCCAATACGCCTGCGAAAATTTTATAGTCAGTATTCAACAGCGAGATTGGCCGATAGGATTCTACGGTCTGAGGGTCCTTATTAGGTTTTAATATTAGAGTCACTGTTGCTTCAGACCATGTTTGTGGCACAGCCTCACCAGAGAGATGTATTTTATTGAATAAAGTTGAAAGGATTGGTACAATTGATTCTGGATTAATTTGATATACCTCTACTGGGAGGCCGTCAGGTCCCGCTGCTTTGCCTTTTGCCATGCTCTTTAGTTGGTTGTAAACTTCACCCTCTTTAATTGGTGAGCTTAAAAGGACCCTATCTGCTTCTGTGAGATGTGGTAAGACTAGTTGGTTAAGCCACTTTTCAGCATTCTCCGAAGAGAAATCCCCTCGCTCTGCATACATCCTCGACATATAATTGTAGACTTCTTTTGATATCTCATGGTTGTTATAGGTCAGGATCCCTGTGTCTTGTAGAATCAAACTCACAATTTGGTTCTTAGCTCGATCTGTTCTGGCCTTCCAAGCCAAGAAACGACCACACTTCTCCCCATAAGAGAAATTACGTAATCTGCTCGCGTTCCATCTTTCCTTAATGGCTTTATCAAGGAGAGCCTGATATTCTGCCTTTAAGGAGTTTAACTCGTTCAATAATATATCAGCATTAGGATATTGCTTTAGGGAAGCGAGTTGAAATTGTTGTTCTTTCAACTTAATTTTTATAAGAAAATCTGCTTCAGCTTTCCTTTTATCCCTGTTTCTCTTAATCGTGAGTGTAGTTACTATTGCCCTCAAGAAGGGCTTAAAGGCCTCCCATACAGTCTGGGCACCCGCTGAACCACAGTTGAACCTAAAATATTCTTCCAACTGTGTGGATAATTGTGATTTTACTTCATCTATTTGTAATAGTGACCTATCAAGGGTCCACCTTCTCGATTGTATTTCTTTTACGAGATTGACTGTTAATTCTACTGACGAGTGATCAGAGAGCAGAGCAGGAATGTAAGTGAAAGAAACTACTTGGGGAAGAAGCATCTGATCTATCAGAAAAAAATCAATCCGGGAATGATGTCTGTATCTATGGCTATAGAAAGAATAATCTCTACCATTAGTATTTCTAGTCCTCCAAATATCAAGTAGATTGAAGTCTTTCATTACGTTCTTAAGTTCTAATTTCGTTTTGGGTAGGGAGGCGAGAGTGGCTCTAGAGGTCCTATCCAAGATTTTGTCGAAAACCAAGTTGAAGTCATCCCCCAAAATAATGGGGGCATTTAGATTGAGAAGAGATGTTTTTAAGTTGGCCAAATGTTCCGGACAATCCTGATTAGGACCATAATAGACGGCACATGACAGGGGAAGACTATCTCCTTTTAACAGAGCGGACAGCCATCTGCCTGACGTATCCGTAACATGATTCTCTATTCTAATTTTACTATTTACCCGAATTAATATCGCGACCCCTCTTGTGCTTCCACTTTGGCGAGAGCACATGAGATCCTGAACCCAGCTTTGTTTCTCAAAGGCAATCTTGCATTCTTGAAACTCCAGGTGGGTCTCTTGTAGAAGGCATATATGGGCGCCTGATTTTTTCAAGAATTCACAGACTCTGTTAAGTTTCCTCCCATCTCTCAATCCATTCACATTCCAGCTGATTATTTTAGTTTTATTTAGGGAATTCATCATACCAGGGAATAGGTTTTTCTATACACCAAACGATATCCATTGAGGAACCTATCCAGGTCCAACTTATATACTAAGGGTGTATTGAATGGTTTGCTACAACTCATACTGCTGGCTCTATGAGAAAAAGTTTTTTTTTTTCCTCCCACCTTTACCCCCCCTCCACCACCACCACCACCCACCACCCACCCTGAGGAACCCCCCCCCACAAAAACCTTGGCGATTAAAAACCGCCTATTTGAAAGGCCCCGTTCTCCATACGGAACCCACCACTCACAATTGTGTATATTTTACGTAGCCAGTGACCCAATAACCTTGTTACCATTTATGTAATCCCTTATATCTACACACACATTTTTTTTTTTGTTTATATTATATTGTTTTAATTTTTTTTTTCTTCTTCCTTTAATTTATTTTGTGTTTTATCTTTTTTTTCCCCACAGACTCTGCGTGTGTCTTAAGTTAGTGTTTTTATGTTGTATCGCTATTGTCACTGTTAGTAGGATAGTCTCTATTAAGCCTCCTTCATGTGAGATATAAAAGTGTCAACGTCCTGAACGGAGGAGAAGTTGTGCGTCTTATTTCTCCATACCACTCTTAAAGCAGCGGCGAATTTCATCATCACCTGTGCTCCCAGACTTCTTAAGTCGGACATCCGAGAGCCCAATTCCCACTGTCTTTGGGCCGTAGCGCTGCCCACATCAGAACGTATTAAATATTTAATGGAGTTGATGTGCAATGATGTATCTTTCAAAGCTCGCCCTAAAATCAACTCCTTTATTGAGAACGAGAGGAAATTAACCAGAATCTTCCTTGGAGCCTTCCTGTCCGGATGTTGTCTAAATGGATCTCTGTGGGCTCGCTGGATCTCTTTTTCCAGGTCGATATCCGGTCTATCTTTTAGCACCCCCTCTCTCAACAATTTACATATCAGGGACTTCACATCACCATTCTCTATTCCTTCTGGGATTTTCAAAAATTTCAGATTATTCCTTCTGGCATGAATCTCTAATCTTTCGATGTCGGCTTGTAGAGCCCGATTCTGCGTCTGTAAGACAGAGATGGTATCCGAGTGACTTTGAGAGCTTTTTGCTAAATTGTCAACTTTATTTTCGAGTACCTCTGTTCTAGCGCAAATGTCATCCAATTTTGACTTTAGGGCTGTACATTTCTCTGAGATTACCTTCTGATTCCCTTCGGAAATTTCAAACCTAGGGAGCAATTTCGCAAATAGGGGGTGAGCAGGTTGACTTAGATCACAATAATCTTCAGAAGTTGTGGGTGGATTCCTTCACAATGCTACATACTGTGGTTAAGCCAGCTACACTCAAAAGGAATCATCTGTTTACCCTGTATAGAGTATATATCTCGCCCAAGAAACTTGTAAGAATCACCAACCTAGAACATCGATGCCCTCGTTGTAGGTTTCTCGCCGCTGATGACATACATATGTTTGTGGATTGTCCTTTTTTGGCGCGCTATTGGGCTAGACTAGGCGAATTTATTGCAGCAGTATTAAATGTACAATTCACCATAACTACAAAGACAATTCTGTTTGGGTTAGTTAACGATTATCAACTTTGTGCCATCGATTCTAAATTTATTTTCTATGTAATGTTGTTAGCTAGGCGAGAAATATGTAGGGCGTGGAAAAACGAGAAGGCACCTACTTTTTCAGATTGCTTGAAACACATTATTTTTACATGTGAGTCAGATATCGCCTGTGATCCCTCAAGTGAAGTAAAGGTATGGGCACCCTTAATGGCCTGGCGGAACAGATGATGAAAGTATTCCGATGATTTCACCTGGGCACTGTCGGGGCTCAATCTCTAACATCGTCAAGGGACCTATCAGTGAGTAAACGTTGGAGTGGACAGAGCAAACAGTAAAATGCTAGAGGGGTTAGACTCTTCTCTCTCTCCCCCAGGGTCTTAACATCGGAATCACATCTTATCTATTGGGGGTAGAGAGGAGGGGACTTCCTCATCTAGATCGCCCTTCCCATCTGGTGGCATATGAGGAATAAAAAAAACAAAAAAATAAATAAAAAAAAAACAAAAAAACAGTAGTGGATCGCTTATCAACAAGCACCGCTGGAGGATTTTTATTGGTTAACACTGAAATGGTTGCCATGCGTCCTATGGTAATGCAAAATCGACTTGCCCTTGATATTTTATTGGCAAAAGAGGGTGGAGTCTGTGGAATGCTGAAAGTTCAACATTGTTGTACTTACATTCCTGACGAAAGCAAAGATCTGAAAACTTATACTAAGAAAATTACTGAATTGCATGATGAACTTGCACCACTGGAGGTTGAAAGTGTTTGGGATAGAATTGGAAAGAAAATAGCTGCTATTAAGAATTTCTTAGTAAAAATAGGTAGTACTCTTATAGGTAAAATATTGTTTCCATTAACATGTGTAATCTGCATAGTTTTAATGATAAGATTATGTTGTATCTGCTGTAGAAACAAGAAAAATAAGAAAAGAATAAAAAGAGAAAAATTAAAAAGAAAGGACAAGGATCAAGATAGGGATTTGGAAGAGATAACATTAGAGGAATGGAAGGAGAGTATGTATAAAACAGTAAAAAGAGAAGAAATAGGTGAAACTGAATTATGATTAAGAGCAAGAAAACATTTTAAAGATTCCGTAAAGACGGAATAACGTTTTGGGTGGTGTGGTGATAAAATCACCAAAGGGGGGATTGCTGGAGCGGGGGATGAAAAATGTTGTATACCCACCCCATTTTCCATGTCATTTTATTAATTAGATTAATTAATTAATTATAATCGTACTAATGGTTTGGAGTGATGTGGAAATAACTAATCAACCTTATTAATGACTGAAACACACGTGGGATTTGCATTTGCATGGCCTAATTAATGACGTGAACTAAATTTCGTACGCATATTAATGATAGATAAATAGAACATTGCATGATATATGTTGCTTTGGTGATGTAATTGTGATTCGTGCTTTATTTAGTAAGTATAAACCGCATTGAGTGTTGCTTTTGGCTAGATAAATACACACACATATGGGTATTAGCAAGGGAATAACATTTAATTAGTTATTTCTATGTATTAATTACGTTTTATGTTTCTTTGCTTAAGTTTTCCATTTTGAACTGCCATAAGATGGCTGACTTTGGTGCCTAACCCGACTGCCGACGCTGAACACGGCTTGGGTGAAGTGCGCCTGCGCTAAAAGATGAGCAACAATGGCCCTGTCCTGACCCCAGGCAAGCTGTACTTATCAAGGACACTGGGAAAGGTGCCAGCACTACAGACAAAAGACTTTATTAAAGAACCGGAACCAGCAAGTATGCTGACAACATGGACTAAACCTTATGGGAACGGAGAGGTCGACCCCTGATCAGCCAGTCAGAACAGTTTAAAACTCAATATTGTTAAATTTTTCTATTGAAATTATTATAAAACCCATAGAATAGAGAGGTCGGGAGCGCGCTTTTCGATTTCCTGATGATATACTGATGGAGAGGACGGTGACACTGCAGGACAGCTGTTAGCCTGAATCTTTGACGGACAGAATTAATGCCCATTTTCCTGATGAACTAAATAATTGCTTTCCATGGGCATAGAAAGACAAAAGATCTAAATTTGACTTAGAGGACGACATTTAGCCAGAATAGGTAAATATGATGACCAACTGCTTAATTGATTAATGAATTTGCTCGCATTATTTAGATAAATTTCATTATTAATTACAGAATTGTGTTGGGTTGTTTATTTCAAGAAAATGTATTGATGTAAAGTAGTTATAGAATTGGAAATCACTCAAACCTACAACTAGCAGATCCATGGCCTATCCATGGAAGGAATACTAAAGGTGATGTTCAGGTCTTAATGAGGGAGAGAAGGTTAGGTGGATCTATCGCTCATTGGAGACAAACAGGTATTTCCTTCTATTTACAGCGAATGGAATAATCACCTCCTTAGAAATACCGACCAATAGAGAATGAATGTTGGTGTTATGGGCCCCACCAGCGAAAGTAGTGAATGAATGTGTCTATATGATTTGCGGTCTGT